>NC_060207.1:36690000-36990000 GCF_021130785.1 Homalodisca vitripennis
GCACCGTTCGTTGCCCTGCAGATATCAAGTCTGTAGTCAACTTCCTGCCACGTGCGTCCAATCATATCTGGCATAACAGTTAAGATTGCGGAAGAAATTCGCTCCCGAAGATGGTCCAAATCCCGAATCTTTTCTGCGTAAACTATATTTTTTATGTACCCCCAGAAAAAGAAATCCAAAGGGGTAAGATCAGGACTTCTAGGAGGCCATGAAATGGGGGCTGCTCTACCAATCCAACCGTTTGGGAAGCGTGCGTTTAGTGCAGCGCGTACCTCGCGATGGTAGTGAGGTGGAGCCCCATCTTGCATAAAAATGATTCGCTGTCCAGTCTGTTGTTCGATATCGTCTAATTGGGGGAACACAAACAGTTCAAGCATGTCCAGGTAAACTAGGCCTGTAATGGTTTTTTTCTATTTGTAGAAAAAACCATTACAGGCCTAATAAAGAAAGGTCCAATAACTTTGTCATGAAATAACGCGCACCACACATTGAGTTTGGGAGAATCACGCACATACTCGTGGATTTCGTTTGGCTGTTGCGATCCCCATACACGGCAATTGTGACGATTTACACATCCATTTATGTGAAACGTAGCTTCATCACTAAACAACACTCTCTGTAGAAAATTTGGATTATCATCAATTTCATTTAACATAAAACTTGCAAATTCAGTTCGTTTAGGGCGGTCGGTAGGTTTTATTTGCTGTTTTATCTGAATTTTATACAGAATAGAATACAGAATACAGAAAGCTTTATTCATGATCATCAAGAACAGAATAGTTGTCAATCAATAATAAAAATAATAAGTTATGAAACATAACATTGAAAGGAAAGAACAAAAATTAACATTAACGCATGAAGTCTTAGCCGGTTGTGCAGTACATTTTGTATTGTTGTTTTTGGAATGTTTAGTTGAAGACTTCGTCGAGCAATGGATTTTTTTGGGCTCCTAACACAAGATTGCCGGATACGCTCAACATTCTCTTCTGATGTTCTTGGTCGGCCTGGTCTAGATTTTTTGCCGACGGTCCCTGTTTCCCTAAACTGGTTAAACCATCGAACGATAGCTTTGTTATCAGGTGCTGTTTGTTATGTTCTCCGAAAGAGCCGCTGTACACTGACAATTGACTTTGACTCCGCGTACCAAATCACGCACTGTGCTTTTTGTTGCACGGTCAACATCGTACTGAGCGGCGGCGCGTCTGTGGCCGGCTGACCTTGACGATTGCGAAGCTTGTCTGCGCATCACAAAGACAGGGAAACACAATCAGACGAACTAAAAACAAAACTTGCGTTCACCAGTTATCATCCAGTGAAAGAATTACTCATTTAACATGAAAGGTTTTGATGTTATAATTTTATTAAATCTAGGCATTATTTTTCGATGACACTGTATAACAAGACAGGTGTTATATTTATTGGTATATAAATAAACTTCATAACTTTATGAAGACAGCAATACCAATTACTTGATGTATTGAATATAAAAAATATGTGTCATAAATTTATAAAAGAACGCATGCAAAACATGAAATAGTTCCCCTGCTACTTTAGAAACTGCCAGATCTAGGATCAGGATTCAAGAGGACTGAGAGAAAGAGAGATTGGGCCAGCAGGCTGTGTTATCTCAGGAATGGTAAAAATATGAAACAATGTTGCTCATGCGTTCTATCGGTCAAAGTTTGTGATACTAACGCAAGCACTACCTTAAGGCTACAACACACCACAACTGTACAATTGGAAAACCACATTGCAGCAAGACGAAGTAGACCAACCACATTTGAATTGATATGAAAACATGACTGAAATACTAAAGAGTTTAGAGTAGAGCATATACTGTATATAAATATATATTGTTTTATATATACAGACAGCATATACATTTATGTGCATGTGTGTAAATATGTTTATGATGATTGTAAACAAACCAGAAAAATAGGATTTTTAATGCTTAACATTGTAAAAAGATAAATGGTAACAAAGACGTGGCACAAAATTATGATACAACTATTTTGAGAAGTTAATTGACTAAGGACTAAACTACAGTGAGCAATAAAATGAAATGCACACAATTTATGTTGCAATGAGTTTTCATAATCAAATCAAACCAGTATAACAAAAAATATCAAAATTATTTCCTAAAATAATACCCAAATTCAATATTCTTAATATAATAATTGTTGGAATGAGTAAACAAATGTTTATTTCACTACGGAAAAATCCTAACAAAATAAAAAATAAACTGTTATGAAAATGCTTCCTGCACAATTTATTTAATTACAGAAAGAGAAGAAGTGACAACTTACACTTTAATGATAAAATATAACACGAATATACTTGTAACATAAAGTTTTCAATCCTTTAACTGAAAGTGAACATTTAATTATATACCAAAAACCTGGTTATTGTTATAGCAATTTTATACATCATATACATTCTTGTTCATAAAACTATTTTAAAATATTTTTCAAAAATTGGTAAAGTTTAAAATTATTTTCAATTAATGTTTTTAACAGTTCATTATTAATATTTGTTTATCATCTCAATTTTGAACATCTGACATCTACAAATTTAACCCGTAATAGGCTTCAGCCATAATGATCCAGTAGTACCCACTGCACTTACACAGAACTTGGTCAGACTACATCAATATTGGCTGTGACGAGTTAATGTGGCAACATTTTATTTATTGAAATGTTTTACAAAATTACACTTAAGTTATTTATTCAAAGAGATAAATGCAAATGCTTACCTAATTTAATTTATTTTATACTAGTAACATTTACAATCAATATATTAATATTCATTAACACATAATTGTATAAAATAGTAACTACTTGAATTATTAGCCTAGATTAGTAACTGGTTTAAGGCACCATATATAATCAGGTACATTAGAATATACAATATATATTAACATTTATAACTACTTGAACACACAACCTCTTGAGTATTTCTGTAAATATACAACATATATTATACTGGAATCTAACGAATTCCTTGTTTTTTTGAGAACAGCGACAGTCTGGAGGAACGCTTTTTTACTTCTTTAGTTTCACAATATTCATGGGTTTTCACTTCTAAATGATTTTGGAGGTTCATATTTTCTTTATTAACATTGTTGTGATAGGCTGTTCGTTTATTCTCCAGCCAAATAGTTTTTTCTTCTAGCCAACTATTTGTATTAGGCAAAACCGGTTTCACTACAGAAAACTTATTCTCTGATGTCAAGCTAACTTTTTTTGGTATTGTACCAAATTTCAACTGTTCTGTTTCTTGAACATCTCCCAAAATTTTCTTGGGAATAGTCTTCGTCCTCATTTGTTCTACTTCAGGGATCCCACATCCCTTCTTCTGTACTGCCACTATCTCTTGAATAGCCTGAAGAGGCTGAACTCTCTCATTTACATTAAAATGAACATGCCTTAGTCTACGTTCTGATGCTGATCTGATGAAGTTGTTTGGAGGAGCAACTGCCTTGGGATCAATTTTGGCAGATGTTGGAAGAATACTTGTGTCTCCTGGATCTGCACTGAATGAAGTGTCCAGTTCTTCTACTACCTTGTACTTTTGAGATCTCAAACTCACAGAGGCCTGGGATGATCGATTTTCCTTACACTGTCGAAGATAAATTTCAGCCCTGGTAAGTTTGTCTCTTAAAACACGTTCAAGAAGCAACAATTCTTTCTCTCTTTTCACAATTGTTCTTTCCTTTTCAAGTAACTTATCCTCCCTCTTCCTGATTCCAGCCTCTCGCTGTCTCAGAGTCTCCAGTCTCGCCATCCACTTCTCCTGGAAAGTGTCCTCACTGATCTCTTCTGGTTCTCTTTCCCTCTCTAAGGTCCTGATCTTCTCAGAGACCGAGGCCAAAGTGGCTCTGTCACACTCTTCCTTGAGCCGATCCTGCTTGTTGACAAACTTGAAACTGGACTTGGTGGAGACATTGAGGACGACTGTAGGGTGGTGTAAGATCATCTCAATAGTAGGCCGGTATTGGTGTTCAACACTCAGCATCAACTCTATAATCTTCTGCAAGTCAACCGAATAGTTGGCTGGGATTGGATCAAACCTATAAAAAAATCACTTCATGAAATATTTTATAGATATTTAAATAGAACCTACCTAATTTATTACTTGCCTGGCTAAAGGTGAGATCGGAATGTAAAAGAAGTTAACTTATCAGAAGAACATGAAATAATTATTACCATGAACGAGCTGTAAGATCATGGCATATTTTATTCATATATATGCATTATATGGAGTATTCATAAAAAATGTCGTCATTCTGTTAAACTTATTATTAACACTTGATGTTACCGTTATCGTCAGACACATTAGTAACTACTCATGTGTAATTTGACAATATCTCATTTTAAGTGAGTTAAACAGCAGTTTATTTGGGGACTGCACATTAAAAGCAACTCAAGAGCATGGTTTATATAACCAGCACAAATATGATGGAGTTGGCTTTGCTTAGTCTAAAGTAGCAGTATTGAACAAGCCTCTCCTATAGGTCTTATATAATGGTTTGTAATTTAATAAAAAATTATAATAATGGCTTAGGAAAAAATAACAAGAAATCTATTTTAATTCATTTAAAAAAAACATAAATGATTAATTTAAAAGAGACCTTAAAACATGATTGAAATAAAATGGTTTTTATAAGATACGTCAGAGGATGATTTGATAAACAACAGCATATAAGGCGAGAAGCACTGTGCATATGGTAGCTGACGAGGAAATATAACACATTCTATTGGGCAGTGGAGAGAGAGCACTAGTATAAATGTGACTCATATTTGTTCCATGATAGCACAATAACCCTATTGTGCAATAGAATACTATTTGTCATTATATAAGAAAGTAACCAAGAATTTTATATTTGAAATTTAAATTGAATAAAAATTAGTCTATAGAAAGTGCAATCTCTTAATATGTAAAGAAATTATTGGTACTAGGTTAATGCAAAGCACCTGTTGTATCAGGAGTACTTTGTGGTTGTACTTCTAAATTGTATTAAAATCAAAATTTAAGTGATTGCAAATTTAAAGTATAGTTCATTAAATAACGAGTGAAGCACAAAATAATTATCAACTTCTACAGCAACATTACAAAATGTTATGCAAATTCAACATCACAACATGGTCTTTTCTCTTAATAGTAAACAATAATTTGAAAATTTGTTACAATCAAAATTACACAGATCTTTCATAGACAAAATGATTAAATAAGCATAATAATTCAAATTTATGAAGTGAATTTTAATTTTACTGATTTCTTCTGCCTAATTCAAACTATAGACCTAATTGAACTATAAAACCCTTATTGTTACCATCAACTGTGCATTTTGTACATCACATATGCGGTGTACCACTGACGGCATGAAACAATGATCTTAAGTGCTGATTCTTAAGAATTAAATTTATAACTTTTTTACATTTAAAAGTTTGAAATTGCTTTAATCGCCAAATAACATGTACGTGTGATAACTACATCCAACTTTGTTAGTGTGACCACCAAATTCGAGTATACAAATTTTATTTGATTTTACACAATTATATATTTGTTGGTTTTAATAAAACGGAAATAAGTAAAATTTGATATAGGTTACATTCAATTCTTTTAAAATGTATTAACCCCTTTAACTGCCTCGAGTCCAGGTAAGTGGCGATTGAAGATAGTTGAAATCTGTCTGGACAAAGTATTTTTCCCGTTTTAGTAATTTTGACATATTTAGTGAACACTTTAATTAAAATGTATTAATCAGAGCTAAACTTTTTAAATTATGTTAAGTGTCAACTTATATGTCAATTATGTTTTGGTTATAACAGTTTTTATCCTGATGAAGGGGGGGTATGAATAGGGAGGGTATGAAATATAAAAACTCTTTATTCTTCATTCACTGGGAACTTTAAAATCTGTTGTACACCCTCTTTGTTCATTGTTATTACAATATATTATTACTATAACTAAACAATACCAATGAGCAAACATCACAAAAACGATTCATAGAATAAAAAGCACAATCAACACAAATTTCTTGAATTCACGTACAATAAAAAGTATATGGCCTTCAAGTAATTTGATCAAAATCCACAAGATTGCAGTACCAACCATGTAGCAATTTCCTACACTTTTCTCACCTATAGCGCCAGCCCTAAGCATCAAAAGATAACAGTTGTCATTATGAAAAAAACACAGTTGACGAATGGAGAGCAAAGTTACTCGAATGTGGTTCTTCTAAAAATTAGTGTTGCATGAGATACATATATTGTGCTTGGGGGCCAATAGTTGCAACTAATGTTGCATGTTATATTAGTTAAAGTGGTAATGAATAGATATTTGTAATTAAATAAAAATTGTTAATTTAATGTACAGTGTTGTATTCTGTTGAAAATAACCAAACAAGTATTAAATTATGATAAACAATTTCAATATTCATATACAATGGAAAATATCTCTGCTGTTGACTAGTCAGAAATTGAGGTTGTGGGTTTTTGGTAACTGTCACACATTTTAATCTAAATTCAATAAATTTGTCACTGTATATTAAAGTATCAGTCTGAATGAGTAGACACAGTACAATACCTTCCATCTCTGATGAGTATTGCCAGCTGATTGATATCACAGCTGGTAAAGGGAGGACTGAGAGCACACAACTCGTACACCAAGCAACCCAGTGCCCAGATGTCAGACTTGCGGTCATACTTATTTCCTTTTATCACCTCCTGTAATACACATTTTAGTGTTAAAAATGGATTTTGATATTAAAGCATTACTACACAAACAAGAAAATATTATATTCTTCACCTAGAGATTAGTTTGTATTGATTTATTGTGTAAATCAAGAGTACAAACAAGTACTTGTTTCTTACTACAGAATAATGGATGGGTAAGAGAAGGTTGGTGTTAATATTGTATGCTAACAATGGAAGACGTATCTAAGAGAACTTTGCCAACTGAGAAGAGGAAGCCTCTCTTAGCCAGACTAAATGATTGTCACTCAGTTCAAGTGCTTGGACCTCCTACTGCCAAGAAACTGAAATCAATTTTCAGCATGATATCTCTTCCATAAATGTTAGTGCTGAGAATTTTACATTACCAGTCTAATAATATGTTATAATTAATGACTTAAAATGGTCTAATTATTCTACAAATTAGTTTAATGTTGACTATGAATTTTGTAAAATATTAATTATTGGACAACTTTCATTGTTAATGATACCATAAAGGTACTTACTTTTCAAGCATCAAATTAACTATATAATTTAAGGAAGATTGTCACAAGAATGTCCTATTATTTTTTAAAGGTTATTGTGATGAAGACTAAGATTTCTTTAAATAATGCCACTCACGTTAATTTCAATTATGTTTTTTTTTACAAATTTCAGCTATAAACATTTTAAAATTATGTTTGAAATCATCATAAAAAGTTTTTAAACAATGTTTATGCTTTTTATTTTTTCCTTTTGTTTATAAGTAATGAGCAAACTTTGCACTATGTTAGTGACATAGCCCCTACCTTTGCTAACAGTGATGTAGTTAGCCTAAGTAATAAGTCCAGTGAACACTAAAAGGGTAATAACATTTTTTCTGGATAAGGTCATTTCAGTGGTTATAAAACACAATCACCACTATTTAGTTATCCTCTGTGTCACATGGAGGATAACTAAATAGCGAAGGAAAGAAGGAAGTTACTTAGCAAGGGAAATGATCTACTAGAGCATACATAATACAAAGATTGTTTAGGATATCACAAAATATTATTAAAGTGATTTAAAAGATAGGATTATTTATTTTTTTTACAGAGAATAATAAGACATTTACACATCAATAAAAATCTCCAACAGAGTGAAAGTAGGACATTTCCAGTTATTCTATGTGTATGCTTCACATACAAAGTAGGAGGGGAGATTCCTGTACAAATAGTAAACAATTTATTAATACAGTAGTTCAAATTTATATTTATATTCTTTAAACAGAAACATGTTTGAATAATGAAGTAAATTATTTTTACTAAATAAAAATAGGCTTTGTAAAAATAAACACAACAGAGCACAAAAGCATATTATAAAACTATACAACTGTTATATTGTTATAACATTTTTAAGCAAATGCATTATAAGTATATGACATAATATTACAGGAAAACAAGGAAAAACAAAACCTAATTGTTATATGACAGCCATACAGATGACTTACATGTAAAATGAGTAGGAAATTATGTTTTGATCACAGATTAACTTATACATAAAAAGTCTTTGGTTCATGATTGATTTCAACTATATTCAAAGTTGAATTATCAAACCCTGAAACATTACTTTATTGGAAAGACATAACCAACCAAATACAAGGATTTATTAATGACTTCAAGTTATTTACGTTTTATTAGAGAAGGAAATATATAAAACAGATATTGTACTCTCTTAAATAGTTTAGTAACTTAGGAGAAAAAACTGTTTTCAAACTAAAAATTAGTTTTACATATTAAAAAATACAAATTATTCTCAATTAAAACCTTTATTTTGGTTATATAAAATCAAGACTCAAGCAATGGATAAATACATCTTCTAGAATATACATAGCACAACAAATAATTTAATTCTGCTGTCATATATCTCTGTGACTAAAAATTAATTCTTATTTACAATTATTAGTTAATAATCAGCAACATTGTAATTTTTTATGCAAGAAAACGTAAGCTTAGAAATTAATCTTTTTAAGGTAAACAGTATATTTGAATATACTGTATTTTTTTATATTAACACTATTTATATAAATCATTATGAGTAAATTACAAATAACGAAGATGAACGAAGGTACAGTGAAATCCCTACTAAAAAACACCCCATCCTCTCCTTGGACTAACTAGAAATGGTGTTCCCAATACTTCGTTCTAGGCCTTTTGTTTGAGTGTTATTCAAGCTCTCATCTGGTTTCATCTAGAGACACCTTTACCACCCTTAGGATTTTCTCCATGTATTTGGCCACCATATTCCAGCATTCCTGTCCTCGGAGCATAACTCCAATAATATTCTGCAGTTGAAGATCTTCCTGTAACTGTGTCATCAGCTTCCTCCTTTCTTCTGTCCGTCGTCTGCATTTAAAGAAGGTAGGTTCCGCATCATACCAAGGTGAGTCTCCAAAAATACAAGTGGGCAACTCCCATTTCCCCATCCTGTCCAGGTACAATCCAAAATAACTGTAGCCCAACAAGAACTGAGGAAGAAGCCCACCTCACCGAGCTGTATCTCATCTCGCACTCCCTGAACCGGCACCGCATGCACATCCAGATCTCTCATAGGATGAGTTGGAAAGAGAGTGTCAACGATGTGCTCCATCTTTTCAGTATCCATAATGGGGCTGGGCAACAGAGATCCCAGCTTTTGCATTATGATCCTGTATCCAGACCCCAGGAGTCTGCGTTAACGTTATGTCTAAGCTCTTCCCACTTGAGACACTTGCCCTTATTTATTGCAAACTTAAGTCCTCTTACTGCACGCCTGTATTCCAAGAGAGCTTCATCTGCAACATCACCTGCTCAACATCACACTACGCCAATGTAGACATAACGATTTTTCCTTAGACCAGCGATCTTATCTGTACACCAGTATGCAGCTTTTCTCCCCTCATGGCATCGACTTCTTGGGCATGGAGGTGTTGCAGGCTCTCCGTAATAAGTCCATGATTGCCTCCACCAGGTCCTCGGCTGTGCCTGCCCCATCCAGTACCTCATTCTTACCTGTCTCGAGTTCCTCTGAAAGCACTTCTTCATTCATTTTTCTCACGTTCCAATCAACAGGTGATGAGCTCACAGAAGGCCCCCAAAAGATCACTGTTTCACCCAAACATCAAGCTAAAAGTAATATACTGGTGATCGATACCAGTACAGTCCTCACTTTCCCTCCAGCCTGTAATATTACGTGGAAATGCCTCCATTGCAAAAGTGATGTCCAGTATTGTATGCGTATAACCCGGCCTGTGAAAAATGGTTACACTTCCCTTGTTAATCACAGCGAGTCCTGTTCTTGCAACCATCTCAAGAATTTATCTTCCTCTGGCATCTGTACGGGTCATATCCCACTCTAAAGCTTTCGCATTAAAGTCACCGGCGACCACAACATTACCATCAAAGGTTCTTAGGGTGTCCTCTAAATTGTCCGGAAGTATAGGATATTCTCGTTGAGAGTCAAATAGCAGCTCACCAAAGTGAAGTCCGCACATCTCACCCAAATGAATCTCCTTCCAGTGCCATGCCTTTCAACAAGCAAATTACCTCTTGTATCTGGAGTTCAAATGGCTGCTTTTCCAAGGTCATCCTGAAACCACCCTGGATCATTCTTACTTCTATACTGCTCACTGCAGATCAGAGGGTCTATGTGTTTTTCCAACTTTGATCAAAAACAGCATCAGCTACTCCACTTCTGTGAAGATTCACTTGTAGAACACACATCATTGTATTTTTTTTAGACTTTGCAGGTGCCAGAGCCTATCTGAAAACAGAGCAAGCTCCAGTCCCCGGGAGATGCTTGAGATCAGCAGACCTCGCATTATTCTCCTTGCAGAGAAAACAATGTGGATCGGCCTTGTATTCCTTCTGTAAGTGACCTATACCTCTACAATGCAGGCACACATAATCTTTTTTTTAATCACGGCCTTTACAAGTAGCTTAAATCTCTACAGTAATAATTAAGTTTTTAAGTTATAACTGTTCTGTTGTCCAGCCAATTATCTGATTACTCACAGGACTCATGTAGTAGGGTGTGCCGACAATGGTTTCTGAGAAGCTCTGCTCTCTGCGTAACACTCTGGCAAGACCGAAATCTCCAAGCTTGATGTTGCCACGACTGTCGAGGAACACATTGGCTGGTTTGACGTCACGATGAAGCACAGTCACATCGTGTAAGTGTGAGTGGCAGGCCTGCAGTGCACGTCCCAGTTGATACAGCACACGCCACACAAATACTTCTTCAACACAGTTTCCTCGTCTGCAACATTTATGCTCATGATAGACTCAGTGGTCTTACATTTAGTGCTACAATTTGTGATGGAACAATCAAATTTAGAGTATTAACTATTTGTAAAAATACATACTATCAGAATATTAAAATACTTGAAGAACATATTATAATGCAAATAATGAAGAGCCGAGTAATAATAACTCTATGTAATAAAGAGGGAAATAATTTACTTTAAATACTTGTTTGAATTATGTTCTGCAGTTGTTTAACTTTTACCAATTTTTGAGTGTTAGAAAAATTTAATTCACATAAAATACAATGTATGACATGATTGGCACATAGTACATACAAATTTAAACGCAAAAGGTGTATTTATAAGCTTTACAACACACCAAATTGTACGGAATTCTGTTCAACAATTATTTACATGGTAGATGAAAAACATCACCCATGTCATAGCATGGCTTGCCATAAATTATTTTTAATCTTCCATTAAACCCTCCTCCCCTCTTCTCAACATTTGAACCCTTTCTTGGGCTAATCTGTTATATCCCTGATTATCAGCTTTAAGTGCAATTAAATTCAAAGTAAACTCAGCACACAAAATGGATAAAAAGTGTTGAGGCCAGATTACAAAATTTAACCAAACTTTGTGAACTGTTCAAATTATAAAAATTAGTTGATTATCATATCACTAACACAGTGAAAATAATGATTGAAGCCCACCTCTTGTGTTGCTGTATGAGAGACGCCAGGTCCCCTCCCTCACACCACTCCATTATGATATATATTGTAGTGCTCTCCTTGTGAATAATCCGATCATAGTATCTCACAATATGGGGATGGTTCAGCTCACTAAGCAGGTTCACTTCCGACACCAACAACTGGTCACATAAAAACAATAACAATGTATTAGACAATACACATACTGATAAATAAATTTATGCTTAAATAAACTCCTTGAATACTAAAATGAGCCCTCTTTCATTAACAATTTATTAAAAAATAAATACATCTACGGGGATTGCAGCTTACTGCTATTCTAAAGTCATGACTTGTGTTGCAGTGAAGGTGTTACATCGTATTCTGTAGTTAGAGATGTATCTTAGTTTAACATATTGACTGCAGTGGTCGCAACTTACTACTATCCCAGCTGTCCTTTAAATCAGTACATGACTTGTGTCGCAGTGGAGGTGTTTATATTGTATTCTGAATTTAGAGATGAATCATAGTTTAACACATTGACTCCCTGACAAAGGGCATCACAAACTTCTGTGGCTGATAGTACTCATCATTTTAAACAAAAATTGCCATATAAACATAGGTTGAGAAATGTCTTGTTTAGCCGCTAGCTGCAATTTGGTACTTTTTATAAAACAATTATTAGCCTATATTAATTTAAACAAACTCTCCAATAATATAAGTTTTATTTTTGTGAGGCCTTTCATACTCAATGAGAACATCTTCGGACCCAAACTATTGGAGAGTTTGTTTAAATTAATATATAATTTCCAATAAGAAAAGAGCTTCAAGAATGTAATTATTAGCCTACCTCTAAAACTAGTTCAGCTAAAAAAACTAAATTTGGCACATAGATTTGAATAAAAAAAAAAAAACTTCTTTAGTATTAACAAAATGGCGTCTGTTGAAATTTAAAAAAAAATCAAATAACAAAAATACTAGTATGGTTATAAAAGATTTACTAGACACCAACTATTTGAAGAATTTTATTACAATTTCAATGGTACTTGTTTCAACAAAATCCGTCAATGGATAGACCACTTAAAAGATACGCTTGCACAAACCAGAACGGCAAACATTTTGCCTTTTGACAGGCATCAGCTGTTTTACATAGATTATAAAAAATGTACAAGATAAAAGCTATTTCGAAATTGTTATAATAATTCCAACGGTACTTTTTCCAATGAAATCCGTCAATGCATAAGCAAGCATAACCACTTTAAAGATAAGCTTGCATAAACCAGAAGCAACAAACCACTGAAACCTCTCGACTGTGACATATTTGGTGCTACCTTATGAAACTGGCTACTGGCAGATCCAATCTGCAGACTGGATGAATTCAAAACACATACCCATGGCTTACATACCACACTCTAGAGGGAATTATCAACACAGTTTGAAGACTTAAACCAATTTAAATTTGTTATACCTCATTTTACTTAAGTGACCTAAAATTGTATTAACATGTATGACACTATTGAATTCCTCCATGTAATTGTTAATAAAGAATATTGACAAAGAATAAGGTTTATTATTAATAATTTTATGCTTATTTCATATTTAAAAATCAATTATTACTTTAAGACACTGTGTAGTTTTTTTATGCTTTAAAAATAAAAATTACTTTGACCTATGTTTTTAAGGATTATGCAAGTTCAGTCTCTAAGACATACTTTTTCAGTAAGTTTCAACACTGCATGTTTTGTTGGCAACTATTACATCTTAAATTAATTGTTAAAATATTTATTTAACTTTGTTATGTGCTCAATATAAAAGAATTTTGTATCCATGAATAATTCTTAGACATTAAGCCATTGTTACTATTCTCTGTGCTATATGTACATTTTAATCACAAAGATATTTTTACTCACTGACTCACGATGATGAGATGTATACTAGAATAATGCAAAAGGCAAAGGGAGAGGGACTGTAGTACAGTTGGAGGAATTTAGCTGTGCTCGTGCAGCCCTAATACTACCCTTTCAAAAAACGAACGCTATCTGTGTGGCGGGTTGCGTTTACGTGCTAGCCGCTGAGATGAAGGCGCAAGAATCTCTTACGACTTTAAACTCACGATTTTCGATTTGCCGATTATTATTCACACATACGTTATTTTCAAAAACACGTTAAACAACAATATAACAAACTGAAAAACAAGGATAAGTCCTATTATTGTTATTATTTGGTATTCTCTTATTCTTTAATTTACAATCACTTCAATAATATTTAATGCTTAGAATATAGTTTTCTAATAACAAATGTTACTTACAATGATTGTTTTTTTCATTGGAGTTCTTCAATTCCACTCAAGTTGTCCTCCTCTCCTGGGTCACTGTCACTGCTGTCTGTATCCGAACCAACTGATATAATAAGGGATTCTATAATATTGTCAATCTGGGGTTTTGCGGCTGCATAGTCCCATTTCGATTTTTCTCTACGTGCTTGCACTTTACTGACCACTCTTCTGCGCCCATACTTGATATCTTGTCTTCGCATAGAGCTTTAGCTTGATACATAGTGAAAGATGTATTTCTCATAACCACATGATGTTGACTTCGGCCCAAATTAACTCAATGGGATTGAGGTCTGGGTGGTAGGGCGGAAGTCGTAAGATGTCATGATCCTGTAGTTGAACAGTTTCGTCCAAGGCGTACCGGACATGCCTTGGTTTATATAGCTGCACAAGTTTGTAGAGTTCAGGATAAAAGGATATCGTCGCAGAATGGTATTCCGTTTTTTGAAAGCCACACCTCCATATCTTGCTTCCTACTTTTTGAAGTAGAAGCTTTATCAATTTGTATGTTATGGTAGGGCGCGTTATCGAATACTAGTACTGAATTTGGTTCTAAATTCCGGTTAACACTTTTTCTTTTATCCACTTCATAAAAATGTCCCCCATTCACATTGTCGTGGTAGTCTCCACTATGGTTGCTTGCTTTCCAACATGTAAAAGCATTGGGGAAGAACCCTTTCTCTCCATCCGCATTAATAAAATTATTTAGTCTCTCGCCCTTGGAAATCGGCACGTGTAACCCTTCATTTGAGGCATTTGACCAAGTTTGGTTAGATACGTGAGACGATAGTATATAAGATTCGTCTAAATAAATTATGGGGCGTCCTTGCTCCCTGTACTTTTTCAACGCTCTCAAGTATGTTATCCTCTTCTCTCGGATTTCTGGCATTTCAATTAATAATTTCCTATTGTTTGCCGTCCTTCTCCAAGTAAATTCCAGGGTCCTTTAATACTCACCTAAAACTTTTCTCACAACCCTGGAAATATATTTTGTCCCTTTGCGCCTCCCTCAAAAGTTTTGCAGTCGGTATTCGATGTTCTTCAACATGGAAATTGTCAACTATTCTACGTCGTTGACGGTTTTTGTTTGGTGTAGTAAAAATTGCCTCACCTATGTTACTAACCTTCAACTTGTTAAGTTAACTGTTTATTTTAGTCACAACTCGCTCTGACACTCCAGTTGCTGCAGCAGTTCTTTGGCGAGCCTTTGACAACGGAATTTTAACAGTTTGATGGTCTGCCTCTTCCTTCATAAATGTATAAACATTACTCACAATTTCGCGAGCCTGACTATGAATAGGCTTTTGACTTTAACTCAACAGACATTATCGGTAAAAGCGAAGCACAAGCTACACTCAGCACTGTCACAAAAACAGACTGATTGTGGCGAGTGCGATGAGTTATTTGGGCCAATACGATTCCTGAACGGAGGATTTTAACCATGAGTCAAAGGAAATGTTTTCAGGGACGCAGCGCATAATGCTACCCCGCCACCCCTCTGCCGCCCATCACCACACACTCCAGGTCACGCGCACAGCTAAAGTCCTCGAACTGTAGTATATAGTAAAGTATAGGAAAGAGTACAAAAAGAAACATGGGAAAGAAAATGTGATAACAAATCTATGAATCAAGCAAAGCCAGGCAAGACGGAACTTGTACTAGTTGCTGAAGATATATACACATCAATATTATTCATATTAAATTCTAGGCATTTTTGTTTCTTAAAATGGACCTACCTGTTTCTTTTCTTCTGTCATTTTTCCATAGTCAATAGCTTTCCAAACATATATCCTTCCAGACAACTTATTCCGAACCTTATAACAAGTTCCAAATGATCCTGTTCCAATAACCTCCAATACTTCATAGTCTTCTATCTGGCCTGTCATTGTTTTCTACTTTTACTTTTAGTTTCCAGGTAGGAACTAGAGAGAGGTGACTCCGTTACTTTGTGCCACTAATGGACCTGGAAAATAGACCATTATGTATAGCCTACATCCTGATAAGTCTCCCAAAATCAACCTACAAACATCTCAAAATTTCTTAAAGACATAGACCAACATGTTTGTACAGGTGATTCTGAGCCAGGAAAATTATATCAGCTAAAACACGTGTTCCAGGGTTCTCACTTTAAATGTCTTTTATTATTTTTATTGTGATTTCAGTTATAATATATCAATTATTAAATAAGTATTGGCAACTTCTGAAAACTAACTACATTTTATAACTATTTTGAAATGAAGACCTGCACTAATTAGCAACATTTATAGTATATCTCAAATAATTATTGTTTGTAATAAACCTAGTAAAATGAGATCACACAGTACAGTCTGTTTATTGGAGAACTTCTCTTTTTTGCTTAAATGAGGCATTTAGTCTGTGTAAAACAGTTGGTGGGATTAAAATAAAAACTGCCCTGTGACAAAAGGGTTTATATTACATATTCTCCCTCCCCCTCAACTATTTGGATAAGACTTACCACAAATGAGAAAAAAATTTATGTTTTAATTTTAATTATAATTTAAATTTTTGTTTTGCCTAGATTGGAATTATCCCAAACTTGATGCTGGCAAGACACTTCATTGGGTTTGTACGTGATTTCTTAGAACTGTTATAAAATATATATTCCTTGTTTAAAAGAAACAAAAAAAAACTTTTTTACAAAGTAAAATTTCAATATTCAACCCTGCACCCCCTTGAAACTTTCACATTGGGGTGAATAAATTAGACCAGTAGTACTTGAACATACAGCGTGAGACTCAACCATGCAACACTATGGAATCGAATCATAGTCATACCTTGGAATTTATAAATACATTCTATGAAAAGTTGCCTCTTGTTATCAACAAATCTTTACATTTTTACAGGCATATAAAAAATGGACAAAATAATTTGTCCCTCGCATGAAAGGCTATGTCCTGGAACCATTAGTTCTAGATTTACTCTAAGAGAGCATACAAAACAAAATAGAGAATAGTATACAATAGGACAATGAGCTGAAAGAATAAGTCGAAGTTCCTTCTATAAATCCAATCTAATCCAATCAGCACTGGAAACTTCTTGATTCAAATTCAAATCTATTTATTGCATATTAACATTCAATTCTTTTACAGAAGTAACACAAACTGGTCATTGGCAACAGTAACAAAACCTAAGCTAAGATGAAACTAAACTAATAGTAATTCATCTACTTTCTTAATTTATAAAAAATGTGTCTTATAGTAAAACATAATTCAGCATCTCATCCACACTACAATATATGTTATCCAAGAATAGATTTTTTACTTTATTATAAAATTTCATTTAATTTCATAATTTAAAAATAGTATTTTATAAATGTTTAATTTGTGAATTTAAAATTAATAACTTCTTTATTTCTAGCGAAGTTATATAAATTCTGTGAGTTGAAGTGAACACATATCTGGTTTCTTTTGGACCATTGTGAGTATTGATAAATATATAAACAAGGTACTGGTAGGCATGTCAGTATTTATTAATTGTGTACCCATCCCTTCTCATCATCCACCAGCCCCGTACACTAACATATACAATAAATTTACACTTCACACATTACATATCAAACTATTGAATTAACATCACACACTTAACATATGTTTCACTTAGTGGTTTACTATAAATTATAATGACAGCTTGCAAAATTAAACGTGGAAATAAAAACAAGAAGGCTTTGATGTTTGAGTATGACTTTTTAGAGAGGTTGTGTCTAGTTTTGAATCTGTTCAGTTGCATCTGAGTTGTAGAAGATTGAATAAAGGTGTAAAAAAAACAATAATCGACCAAGAATTGACCAGTTATGTATAACTAAAATTACATCTAATAATAAATTACACAGTGGGCCTAAAAGATATACATTTTACATTTAGTTTATTACATGAAGGCACATTAAATTATTTTAATACATTAAACATTAAAGAAAAATGTCTGGCTTATTACAAATATAAAACAACTAATAACTATTATCTCCCTATTAGCTTTTATCCTTCATTCATTCAACTTTCACATAGTTAGGCCTAACACAAGTACAACCAAAAGAACCACCAATTGATACTTCTGCCGAACCTGCGCCAAAAACGCCCTTACTTCTTTTGAAGTGAGAAACAAGACCAACAGGTAATTCTCTAAATTCCTGTGTCAACTTAAATGTTTTACTTATTGAAATAGATTTCATAGTCAACATTTTTAATACCATTTGAGATGGTTACAGGTGTTGGAAAGATTAAATAAAATAAAAATAACAAATATTGAATTAAGCTAAGTCAACAGTAAGGTAATCCTCTGTCACTAACTAGGCTACAATTTATTATTCAGCGATTAAGATAGATATGTATATAGCTTAAGTATTAGAAAGAGTTAAATTTTACCCTTTACGGGCCCTTAGGTGATCTGAGATTGAATTTAAGTGCCTAAATTTTGGGGGATGTTTTCTTTAACTTCCAGAAGTGTAGGGTGATCTCATGTCTCTAGATCATCTAATGTGATCTCAGGTAGGCAAAATACCTACCACAAATTCCCTTGGGCATCAGTGCGAGCTTTGTTGGTGCCTTCCGCGCCAGTCCCCATTCTAGGGGAGAAAGAAAGGTATCAATTTACAATATCGTGACCATGGAAAGGTATGTTAATTTTTTTTCCCTGTAAACTACAATTTTTCCTGAAAATAATAGTGAAAAAAAAATTCGTCGGCAACGAAAATCAAAGGAGTTACGATTTTTTGAAATTCTCTGAAAACTCTGTTTTTGACAGTACCTCTGGCAACACTATCCATATTTGACAGTTTGATATTACTCCACGGCTCTCTCAAATAAAGAAGGGACGCCATTTTGAACTATTTTGTTCCTCCGTGTCTATTCTTAACCACCTAGTTCAGTAGTGGTAATGGCACACCTTTGTATTGGATGTTCATTAAGGTAAGTGATAAGTTACTGAAATGATGCAGACTAGTACGTTAATCCTGTCAACGATGCCTGCCCGCTGCGCACTGCTTGCTCTTTTAGAAAAAAAATTAACTCGAGCTTGCAAAAGTCGAATCCCAGATCACGTGATGCCCCTGATGCCCGTGCTCCTTAACGCAATAATGCCCGAAAGGCATCAATATAATACAATAATATTCTTTCCCCCCAGTTTATATGCACCTGTGATAATAATACTAGGCTATAAATGCCCAACCCATGAAAAAAAAGTCCATTTTCCATCGTCACGGTATTGTAAATAAATACCGAAAGAAATTATCCCTGAGATAGTAGACAGCTAAATACAAGCTCAGATCAGGTAAGCATGAGAAAGATTAAATTGAACTTTTTCTATCTTTAATGCATACATACCTACCCACGATAGTGCAGTAACTAATAGTTACTTTCAGTAAATATTATACACAAATTGTCAAACAGAACATGTAATATTCTAGGACAATAATTATTAATGTACACATTCCCCAATAGGTAGTTTCCAATAAACTCAAGATTAAGACATAAAGCTCTTATTAGATTTCTAAGATAAATTAATTTACATAAAATAAAATCCAGAATCCATAAATTCCAGTTCAATAACGGTCCAACAAGTGTTATTTATGTCAGTTATTAGGGCTGTAAATAATCTTTGTAAATATAAAAGCTAATTAAATATGTTACACCTTACCCATTCATAGCTTAAAATACTTACCTAATTTTAGTAATAACATAATATGATACAATAAATAAAATTTCGATTGTTTTCAACTCAATAGTAGTCTAAATAAAACATTTAGATTGAAAAACAAACACTTAACCACTATGAAAACAACAAACCATGAAGTTGAAACGAAGTTAGTTTACGTTTGCTTTTGCTGTAGCCTGCAAGGCAATACGCATTACACTTTTAAATTTTTAAAATCAGATGTTGTGACAAGATCTTTACCGGTTGTTTTCAGCAAAGGCTTACAAACATTTAGTACGCTTTAGCGTTAGAGTTACTTTTTCATGTTCTTAACTTCAGAGAAGATAACCAACGCCGTATAAAATAAATAACACAAGGCTACTTTTTCGTTCTTCTTTAATAATTAAACATTTAACTTTATCTGAAAGAAGGAAACGTTTAATTGTTATTATTGACTGGAGACTTCAAAGCCTTTTCGAATTCCAACAACAATTAGAACCAGATCATGAAATATCGTTCGCGCTTCGTCTACTAACTATGTCTATCAAGATCCAGTAGCTTACATCATAAGGTAGGATAATTTCGCCATAATTGTGATTGACTTCTTACTAAGCAATGAGAGGAATACGTATCTTCGTCTGTTAGCACGGCTGGTTTAAGGCGTAAGAAAAGTATTCGGCAGCGTAGCCCACCAAGCAAAAAGGGACCCCTAAGCTCCCGCTACATTTACAAATTAGGTAAAAACAGTTCAAATTAAATATTCTGTATAGTTTTTTTTCTGTAACAGAGGGCCAGGTTTCCTAGGCCTGGTAGTTGCCTCTCAGCCATCCGGCTTATTGTGCACCCTCTCCCAGGTTTAAGCTGTATCAAATCCCAGGCCTTTACAAAACCATGAGATCTTCTGAACAATGCTTTCCTGTTCCAACCCCTCTTCCGTATGCATAAGAACACCTAGGGATCTTGAGCGTTTGCTCTTTAATGCCGGACATTCAAATATGACGTGCTTGGCTGTTTCGTCAGCCTCGCCACATTTCCTACTCAGTGTTTCCTGAACTGGAATACCTATTCTATTCAGGTGACTTCGGAATATCCAATGACCTGTAGTAAAACCAGTCACCTTTCTGATCTCCGTTCTACTCATTCTAAGGGCATCTGCTGCAATGTTCCTTGATGGTCCCTTGAGCATCCGCTTTGCTTGTACATTCCCCTCAGTATTTCTCCAATGTTGTAGGTGTTTGTTAGCCATCCACTTGGTAACTGATCTACGTGCAGTTATATGAGACCCCACACGTTGGTTCAGGACCGGTAAGAAGACAGTTGGCTCCCAAGTTAGCGCAAATGTCTGCCCCTTCATTTCCTGTGATTCCTCTATGCCCAGGCACCCAAGTTAGAATAACTTTATTGGTTTTCGCCAGCAATTTCAAGGCCTTATGGCATTCCCAGACTGTCTTCGAATTACAGTCATGGTTGGCCAAGGCCTGCAGAGCAGCCCTGCTGTCCGAGTTAATGTAGATGTTTTTGCCTTTGTAGCCCCTTTCCACATTAACTCTTGCACATTCTGCAAGGGCTGTAACTTCAGCCTAAAAGATAGTTGCCAGTTTACCTAGGCTATGAACCATACAGCTTCTGTATAGTATAGTTCCATATGTATATTTCTTTACATTACACTCCAAAATAATGTGTGTGTGTGTGTGTGTGTGTGTGTGTGTGTGTGTGTGTGTGTGTGTGTGTGTGTGTGTGTGTGTGTGTGTGTGTGTGTGTGTGTGTGTGTGTGTGTGTGTGTGTGTGTGTGTGTGTGTGTGTGTGTGTGTGTGTGTGTGTGTGATTTATATATTTTAACATGTATGTGACAGAAACGAAAAATACAAAACACTTGAATCGTAAAAAGTAAGGGCTTTGTGGTGAAGTGGTATCATAGCCGGAAAGAGAGAGATCCGGGTTCGAGATTCGGTAGCAGGTATTTTCTAGAATTCAATCTTAATTGAAATTAAATTAAGCTTTTGCCGTTTATACAAATGTAATGATTGTTAAAATTGTTTGGTATTCAGCCTTCCGAACATATGTTAGTTTAGTTATTAACAGTGAATAAATCAATATATATAATTCAATTATATTGTATTTTGCCTTATCTGTCACATATGCGTTTAAATAACTAAACTAACATATGATCGGAAGACCAAATACCTGTCAAACGACTTTTGTTTACATTAATCAAATTTGTATAAATGCCAAGAGCCTTATTTAATTTTTCAATAAACATTGAATCACAAAAAGTACTTGCTCCGCCGGGACTCGAACCCGAAAAAAATTATATATATATTTCGAAGTAACCGGAAACGGATTCACAATACAGTGCAGCTGGACAAGTCTGCCAACAATCTGACATCTTCAATTGAGGTTTCATTCGACCTCAGTTGTCCTGTTAACAGGAAAAGATCCAAAGTAGCCTGATGGAAATCAGAACTAGCCTTTTTTGAGGAAGAGCGTCATGGCTCTATTCAGGAGAGCAAAAACTTAGAGTACTTGGCAGATCTACCGCGAGGCTCTTGCACTGTACATCCGCAAGGTCCCTACGGCTAAGAGATTAGCCTGGAAGAAATTCTGCACTAACATTGACAGTGTGCAGGGTTGGGCTAGGCTTCAGAAGCTATTAGCAAAAAATCACATCTCGGTGATCTCAGGGACGATCAAGGTATACATAATACTGAACCAGAGGGGGTTCTAAAAGTCATGATGGAAACACACTTTCCGGACTGTATCTTTTATGACAAGGATCAATCACTCAGCTGTGGAGGCAGACTTGCGGGGCGTGCCGCTCACTCACATGGAGTTTAGTGTGTCGTGTAGTAACCTTCAGAAAAATTGAGTGGGCGATAAACCTATTTAGTCCATATAAAGCACCTGGGGGAGGTGGAATGAGACCGGTTTGCTTGTAGCGGGGGTTGGATATTCTCCTTCCCGTGATGTACAGGCTGTTTAGGGCCTCTGTGGCCCTCAGGCGTATTCCTCTGTCCTGGAGGGTATTCAGAGTAGTATACCACAGCAGGGGAGGTCTAACATGGATCGACCTTAGTCCTTTTGGACAATATGTCTGTTCTCCTTTCTTCTCAAAACCACGGAGAAGGTGGTTGCTAGGTTGGTTTGGGGGGATCTCTCTTTGAGCGCCCTCTACATCAAAATGAGCATTCCAGGAATATTATGCGTCTCAGCCTTGTATCAACTGGTATGCAGGACTGAGAAGGTGCTGGCAGCGAAGGAAGTAGCCATAGGTGTCTTTGTGGACATCGAAGGAGCTTTTGACAATACAGGCACTCAGGCGATTGTCAATGCGGTCTCGAGACGTGGTATTGATGGTCAAATATGTGACTGGATAAAGGTCTTGCTCACATACAGAGTGGTTACCACTAATTTTATGGGAGCAAGGATCAGTGCTATGACTATGAGGGACTGTCCTCAGGGTGGCACTCGTGTCTTTGAACAAGAGTGGTGTCTTTAACAGGGATATGGGGATGACATTGTGATTCTTGTGAGCGGCAAGTTCAACAGAACAGTCACGGAACTGACCAATGCTCTGAACATGGTGGGGAACTGGTGTGATGGGATGGTACTTACTGTCAACCCCACCGAAGCTGCCTTTACTTGAAGCCGTCAGTTGGAGGGTATTCGTCCATTCTTACTGAGAGGCTCTGCCATTGAGTTGAAGTCTGAGGTTAAGTACCTGGGTGTAATCCTTGATAGGATCCTAAACTGGGGACCCCATTTGGATAGGGTTATAGCCAGAGGGAAACGGTCTTTAATTCAATGCAAACGTGTGATAGGTGGGTCTTGTGGACTTAAGCCAAGGCTTTGGTACTGGCTTTATGTCTCCGTGGTTAGACCTGTACTAATGTTTGTGTCTGTTGTCTGGTGGCTAAAAACGGAGACCAAGATAGCGGTAATGGATTTGGCTAGCATCCGAAGGTTGGTTTGCCTTGCTATCGCTGGGGCTTTTCCAAATGCGCCGGGCCCACCTCTAGAGTGTTGCCTCAACCTAGTCCCCTGGACATAGTCATTCGGGCCTTGGCCAGGAGGAGTGCCTACTGTCTTCAGCAGGCAGAACTTTGGTCGGTCTCGGACTGCAGATGGGGGCACTGCAGAATTAGCATCCTGATTCAGGGAAATGCTCTGCACATAATATCGGTTCAGATGCCACAACAAATTTCCTTCGACAAACCCTTAAGGATTGTCATACCTTCTAAGGAGGCTTGGTCAGAGGGAAAGGAACCCCTTCCACCAGCGGAGCTTAAATGGTTTACAGACGGATCTAAAACCAAAAGTGGCACAGGCGCTGGAGTTGTGGGGTTGAGTGAGCTGGTAGTCCCTATGGGACCTTATCCTATAGTCTTTCAGGCAGAAGTCAAAGGCATTATGGAGTGTGCTTGTGAGGATCTTCGTTTGCGGTACAGAAGTAAGACGATTAGCATTTTCACCGATAGCCAGGCAGCATTGAAGGCGTTGGACTCTTGTGGATTCAACTCCAAACTTGTCTGGGATTGCTATCAAGTCGTGTCTTCCCTTGCCAGAATCAACAATGTTACTGTTTGTGGGGTTCCTAGTCATAATGGGATCTCTGGGAACGAAAGAGTTGATGTCCTGGCTATGTTGGGCTCAGTGTGTGACTTTCTCTCACTAAGTAAATCGGTGTCTTCTCGGATTGTGGATTCAATTTGTATAGTACGCCGCTGTGTTCTCCTACCTTTGCCTTAAGGCATTAAAAGGTGTCTACCGCTTCTTTTTAATCATTTTTCTGTATAATGACAGGTACCGTATGATAAAAGTGCGATTCATACAAAATTTAAACATTGATTGTGATTTATCTGTTAGTGATCTGTGATATATTTGTTTGATAACAAACGAAATTGCAATGCCAGCTATGTCTTATTATGTTTTAATGAATCTAAGGTCGGTATTGTACGTTCGGACACTCTCTATCCGTATAAACCAACTACTGAACCTTCTTGAAAAACTTTTGGGAGAAATGATAGGACATGGTAATCATGTAATATCAGATTTTATTTCTTTTATTTCATTAGTCAGTTTTGAGCTAGGTCCGTGAAGATGAGTAAAATAAAATTGTTTAAATAAAAAAAGTGGGTTTATCGATTCAGCCAATACTTATTGCGGTCGGATCGTCTGCCTGACTCTGTATATTCATAGTTAGTTTGTTTTTATAGTTTTAGGGAAAATATACTTTTGCCTCTACCCTTCAGTGAATATTAGTATGCAGTGCTTGATCAATACCCTAATGCAGCTGTCCAAGACAAAGTTACCATCTAACGGTTGATATAAATTTATGTTATAAAACCCATCTTTGTTTTTTTTTCGATAGAAGTAGGCTTTTCAGATCTGTTTACGTATATTATATATTTTTTATTAATCGGGAAACAAGAAAAAATCAACTATAGAACAAGAACACTTTAAAGCCCAGAGTAAAATGCGATGACTATAAATATTTAAAAAGAATATGCCCATGGCGTCCTTGTGTCAAATACGAAATTTTGTGCGACGCAATAATTGCTAGTACTCTGCTAAACATTATATCAGTAGGTCCATCAGTTAGTTAATATACTTTCGCATAGTTACACAAATTTTCAATTATTCTTCGTGCCCAATTATTACATACGCTGCATAGTTTTTTTTTTTTTTTTTTTTAACTCTGAATGTAAGAAACAAATTTACCTCTTATCAACATGATCTTAAAATAAATAACACCAGTTAAGTTTATTAATTACTTTTTATATAACAGAGACTCTTTATCTTAACATGTGGTGCAGAGAATGGAGAAGGTCAATATTAATTGTTATAATATCAACTAAATGATAAGTTAGTATTTTAATTAATTTATATACGAATTAATTCATAATCAATATACGTTTCTTTTTCTAAATACGGGAGAAAGGGACGCTCTTAGGTTTTGTTATAATGTCTATTATTTCCGCTGCAACATAATTTTACAGCTTTAAACTACGAGTAGATTAGCTTAGACCTTAAAATAAGCTGTAAGAATCTCAGAAAAGTTGAACTATGAAGAGTCATGGAGAGAATGTTACATATTTTTGGGATTGCTGATGTTTTTTGCCCTGTCTTTACATTCTTGTGGCTAATGTGTATTTGCAGATGAAGGTACGCCTTAATTCATTGTTTGAATATCCAATATTTAATAAGATAAATGCAGAGATAACTTTGGAAGTCAGCAGCACAGGCTAGGCTGTCATTACCTGAACACCTACCCTGCTGCATCAAGCAGTAGCGTAGCCAGAAATTTCGTTCGGGGGGGGTCCGAAACCGGGGGATCCGGGGACGTTTTGTGTGTTATTTGCCAATGAATTCACTGGTAAAAGTTAAATACCAAAAACATGGAGCTTTAGTAACTACGCCCTTATAGAAAGTGGAAATATGTTTATAGGCAAATTAAACTCTCACAGCAACTCTAGTACCACAAATTTCTTGTATAGCTACAGAAACTTTACGAAGTTCGATTCTGGCCGGGTAGAAGGCACCAAAGTGATAAGAAAGAAAAAAAACACAACAGAGCTTCACTCAAGCGTATAATTGACTCAACTATATTCTGTGGAGAAAATTGAAATACCCCTTCGGGGACATTGGGCCACTGACGGCCGAAAACCCTTTAGAAAAGAAGGGCGATTTTCGAGCGTTGCTCGGGTACAGATCAACACTAACGCAACGGTCGGAAAAATGCACAGGAAAAAACTCTACTGATTAGAAGTTCGGCCACTTTGGATTTCACTGATTGGGGTATTTATGAATGAGTTATAATGACGATTTTTTTGTATCATTACACTGTAGAGACGAGTATATAAATTATCGGAAAAATCACTTTCGGTCGGAAATGAAATACACCTGAAAAACTCTAAATGATTAGAACTTCAACTACTTCGGACTTTGGTTATTGAGGTAAACGTGGTATTTTTTATTGAGTTAGGACGACGATATTTTTTTATCATTAAACTGTACTCGACTACCTATATAATTATCGAGAAAAAAAAAACACTTCCGGTCGGTAAATAACGAAGAAAAAGCTCTCTACTGATTCGTTTTGACGATTTTTGGATTTCACTGGTTGAGTGGTTGAGGTAAAAGTAGTACTTATAATTAATTATGTTAGGACATTGAAATTTAGAGATTAATTCAAACGCCGACTAATAAATATATAATTATCGAGAAAAAAAAAAACAAAATAATCACTTCCGATCGGAATAAACTAAGGAAAATAAAAAAATACCTCAGTCAGTGAAATCCAAAGTAGTCGGAACTTCTTATCAGTAGAGTTTTTTTCCGGTGTATTATCTGACCGGAAGCGATTTTTCAATTTTTCTTTCATAATTATAAAGATATTAGTCGGCGTTCAATTGGATACCTAAAATCAATGTTCTAACATAATTCTAAGTACCACTTTTATCTCAACGACTCAACCAGTGAAATCCAAAATCGTCAAAATCTGAATCAGTAGAGCTTTTCCTCGGTATATTCCGACCGGAGGTAATAATAATAATACTTTTTATTGTGTCAACAATAATAAAAATTTGCGTACAATCGTCAAATTAAATTATTTAGAAATATGTATATCTATTTTAAATTGCCCCCATTCATACCCGTTCATACACAGTCCACACTCATTCCTAAGACTGATACATACTTACAGCCATACGTTTTAAAATCTTCTAAATTTTACCACCAGAAATAGAGGATGACCGAATTACTTTAAATTTCATCCCAGCGGCTCATCATAAACTCTTCCACTGAATAAAACACCCTAGAACGCCAAAAAGTGTCTCAATCGAGCTTTAAAATTTTGTTGGTTCGTTCAAATTTTTGATTTCCTCAGGGAGCTTGTTGATCAGCTTAACACCAACCTCGGATGGCAAACGTTTTGAATGCGGCTGTTCTGTGGCGGATGTAACCGAAGGTTGTCCCTGCCTCTTGTCCCATATTGATAGAGGTCCCTGCCCCGGACGAACTCGCACTTAAATCGGCAGTACAGGGCGACATCGAGGATGTAGATACAGGGCAAAGTTAGAAATCCAAGCTCCCTAAAGGCATCTCTGCATGAATTTCGGGATTTCAATTTTGAAATGATGCGGACAGCTTTCTTTTGACTTCTAAATACTCGCTCAAATTTGTATTTAGAACAGCTGCCCCATAGCCTCAACTCGCACATTAGATGGGGGTGTACAAAGCCGAAGTAGGCAATTTTTTAGTACATCCCGGGAGCAAAATTTGGAAAGGTTTCCGTAGAGCATAAATGCCTGAAGAAACCTTTGAGCAGGTACTTTCAATGTGATTGTCCTCAATTCAGACTTCGATTAAGGTACATTTCGAGGAACTTGGTGGAATCAGTTTCCTCTTAAGAAGACATCGTCCGCCATCATAGCAGCGCGATCCTCAATCTCTCTTTGCCGCAAACAGAAATTTAGTGCATTTGATTTGAAGTTGTTGGTCCTCAGATTTAATTTAGAAAAAAAAACTGAATACATGAATTCAGTTCTAAAAAGGAAATAATTTATAATTCATGTTTTGTTGGAGCTTTAATGCAGAGCGTTTGTATCGTCAACATACTGGACCATTTTCCCTCTCAGGAGCGATGAGTTCCGCCTGCTGATGTAAACAAGGAACAAGACTGGTCCAAGTATATAGATCCCTGTGGGACTCCATAGGAAAAAAGTCGCTAATTTAAAGTGATTTAATTGTTTTTTTCTCGATAATTATATATGTATTAGTCGGCGTTGAATTAATACCTAAAATCACCGTCCTAACATAATCCTAAGTACCACTTTTACTCAACCACTTCAACCAATGAAATCCAAAATTGTCAAAACTTTAATCTGTAGAGAGCTTTTCTTCGGTATTTACCGACCGGAAGTGATTTTTTTCCTCGATAATTATATAGGTACGGTGTACAGTTTAATGATTAACAAAAATCGTCGTCCTAACTCAATCGAAAACCCCACGTTTACCTCAATCATTGAAGTTCAAATTAGTTGAAGTTCTAATCAGTAGAGTTTTCAAGTGTATTTTCCGTCCGAAAGTGATTTTTTTTCAACAATTAATATACACGTTTACAGTTTTAATGACACCTAAAATCAACGTCGTAACTTAATTCTAAGCAGTCACTTTACGTCCCCACGACGAATTTTAACGAAGTGGTCGCTAATTTAAACTGTTCGTCGTGTTACGGTTCAGGTGACTTTGCGACGTCACGTGACCGCGCTGTATAGAAATACCGTGATTACACTACACTATCCGAAAGGCCGAGCCCAAAAGTATCGTTTGATACTTTTATGATGAAAGGACAATTATATTTTTTAACAACGGTCACTTCAATCAGTGAAATCAATCAATTTTAATGTTTTGTAGACAAGAGTAATGATAACTGTCCCTTCTTTCTCCTGCTCCATGCTTTATTTTTTTAATGTCTTAAAATTTCGGGGGGGGGTCCGGACCCCCTGGACCCCCCCCTTCGCTACGCCACTGGCATCAAGTCTGTGTTAGACTAGATTGTCATTTAGCTCAGCTCTCTGATAGTATGCAATCTTGCAATTATGTCTATTTATTTAGAACCCGTCCTAAAATCCTTTTGATGTCATCTGTTTTATTGTGTTGATGGCTATTCTTTGAAGTCAATATGATTTTGGATTATGTTTGTAGTACTGTACAAAATGTAAGCCTGAATATTTGTGAATGTCTAGCTAGATTTACGATTTCGATCCAATTTATCAAAGTGTAATAATGCAATAAACAAATTATTATCATGTAATTTATTGCAAGACTAATAGGATGCTGTGAACTAAACATAATGTTACGTATCTAAGTCCCAGTGTCTGTATGCAGACAGATATTTAAGTGGTTATTTTTAAACGAAATGTCAAACGTACGAAACCAGTGAAAATGTTGAACGTCTGTTGCTATTTTTATTTTTAGTCGTCTATTTTATTTTCATTGTTTTCAGTTGATTGTAACAACAGACATAAACATAAGGCATGACTTAACTACATAAACATACTCAAAAATTTTAGTCAAAATTAGAAATGCAATTAGGTGATAAATAGTCTGCATTATTTAATCATTCATGACAATTTATATCTTTATTATTTATATTCTTAGGTTTGGTAGGTATTAATTGTACCTACACTTTCTAAATGCTAAAACTATAGTTAAGTCGTCTAACGTAAATTATTTATAGGCTATTTTAAACAAATTTTTGAATTTCACAAATGGCAGACAAGCAAAGAAAAATTGATTCAGGCAGAGCTCTGGTAAGTGAGTTATGAATATTGTCAGTCTTATTATTAGGACAGTGTACTAAGTCCATATTAATAATAATCAAACACTATTGCTTATCTCGTCATAATTATAATTCATAATAATAAAATTCGAAAAATATGTAAAAGAAATAAGTCTTAAGAGGATGGCCATATAATAAGAAAAGGACATTTTAACTGTTTTAATTCATTATTGTCTGTCATAGCTTTGTAGTATAAAGAATTCATAATTAGATCTTTTGAGTTTAATGTGAACCCACAATCAGTCTGGGTTATTTTTAATCCAGTAGACTTGTTTAGATGGCACAGTACTTTGGTATTATACTGAGGCCACTCTGTCCCTATCTACTACTTGTAACTATGTGATTTAAGTAAGTTTAAATGGTTAAATTAGGTTATCATAAATGTGTTGCTAGTAGTACCGGGTAGTCTACGATAAGCGGACCGGGTTTTTTATATCGAAGAATGTAATCATTGATACCTAATATTCGCATCTCACATTCTAGACTATCGATCGATATAAAAGTATCTATAGTCCTCAATAACAATCTTATGTTTTTAATTAAAATACAAATTTAATAATTACAGTGATCAAACAAATGATTATAACCAAAATTAGGAAAACTGAAGACGACCATAATTGCACCTCTCACAGTTACAGTTGTTTCTTTCACACAAATTTCACATAATGGGGTTTTCGGTATGAGTCCAACATGTTGAAGCCACGAAAACATGTCGTTATCATCTTTAAAAGCAATGCTGTGTAGTTTAAAAAAAAAAAAATCAAATGTTACTTATGTAAAGTTGAAATATTACCCTACGTGTATTATTTGAAAGTGTTAACTGCTGTTAATATAGATTATTTAAGTTAAGTGTTCAAAATAATTAATCAGTTTCAATTGATTATATTGTTGGTTATGATTAAGTGATATCATTTGCCAATTTCGATATAAAAAACCGGGTGCGCTTAGCCTATCGTACCCTATCCGTAGTACCAAAGCTGAAGTTAATCTTTACGTGCGCTCACGAGATCCGAGATTGAATTGGGTACTATCTTGAAGGATGATGTGAGAGATGGTTTTCTACATATTCAGTGCAAGTGACAATAGATTGGTTTTTGGTTTTTTCAAGTATTTATTCGTAATTAGAATTGAAGGAAGAAATTGAATGAAACATTATATGGCGTATAAAAAACATGTTTTATGGTAAAGTTATAAATATTTAACTTACAGAAATAAATATTTTCATTTTCATGCTACATAGTGATTAAAATGTTATATTATCATCATTAAAAAATGCTGTATTCTGAAGATTTACGCACCGAAATTGCTAAGAAGGTTATCTATGTGTCAAGATACTGTTTTTAATGAAATATTGAAATAATCTTTTTTACCCCAGTGCTTCTAGATAAATTTGAATATATGGATATGTAGCATAGGTCACAAAAGAATTAAAATTGAATTAAATCAGTCATTTGTAGATCTGCTTATATCCAGATAAGTTGCAGGTTGACAGAAAAAATAATAATTTAATGAAAAAAAAAGTATTTTTCATTTTTACTTAGAAACTAAATATGTTGTTCATAATGATATAGTTTATTGTCAGATAATTTACTTATTATATTTGATATAGAATGTAAGACATTTTTAGGCAATTTTGTTTCATTTTGATATTTAGGCCTATCATGTTTCAGTTTGATACATACCAAAAAAGGAAACAAGCAAAAGTGGAAGATAAGGTGATTGGCTCTGTAGTAGACTCGGTGTTTGAAGTGCAGGTAAGAAAGAGGTCTTATGTATTGTTTACATATACATATACATATACATATACACATACTATATGTATGTGTACATCTTTTAAGAGAGATTTCAAAGGAATAATTTGTCTATTTATTTATTCTTATACATCTCATTACATCATAATTTTACATGACTAAACTTGCAAAATTGTATTGAAAAACTTGATCTTTATTTCATTTTTCAAACCCTTTTAGTGCTATCAAGAAATTTTAGTAAACTTTGGAACTTATTCTGATGCATCATAAATATTCATATCTCTATTCCAGAAATCCACAATCAGTAAGAAGTTTATATGTTTGATAAAAAACTATACACAATAAGTTTGATTTATTGTAACCATATATTTTACATTTTGGACATCTTAACTTACTTATTCTTAAGCTAGTATACTATTGCTAACTGTATAAACATTATACATAAAACTGAAATAAGTAACGAGTAATGTATGCTAGAATTTTAAAAGTAATATTAATGCATTGACAGTTAATGTACAATAAATTAGCTGGAATGGACTTGCTGTCAAGCATTGCTGAGGCTTGACTTTGATCCACCTTAGTGGAGTTTTTTACCTCTTGTCTCGTATTGCAAAGTTAAAAAGATAAGGTTGACAAAGTATGTTCACCTTAAGAGGAAATACGTTTATTCCCGGAGGTGTTTCTTCCCAGATAGAATTAATTCACTGTGGCCTGCAAGGTCTGAGTGGGACTGAAGAATGCGGGTGAGAGCTTATATATACTTGTATAAAAAGTGCACTTGCTACCCTTGGTATCTCATGGTCTCAAAGTAGCCTTTTTAACAGGAAGAAGTGTACTAGGAAAGAGGAGAAAGTAGCTGAGCACTAATCTTATAGGAGATGGACCCTAGTTGACCAACATAATGCAATTAAACTGACACTGCAGATAAAAATTTTCACTTCACCTTTTATATCATATCACAAGGAAATGTGTTTAAAACTATTTAACATTTTATTCCAGGAGCCAGAAACAGAAAGAAGGAGCAGAATGGATGCAATAACTCTACAGAAGAAGACAACACATGTTGACTCTCTAAATACTACCATTAAAAACCTCCAAGATTCTCTGTCTGGTGAGCTCAATAAACTCAATCAGTACGCAAAAGTATAATTAATATTTATATATTGAACTGTTATTATGTTAGGATTAATAATAATTTACTTCCAATGCAAACAAAAATATATCAACATATCCCTTTAACCCTTTTAATCTAGAAGGAAAAATAATTGTCTTTTAAAACTGCTATGACCAGTTTTTGAATGTCTCATAAAATTCAAGAAGCTTTGGTGCAAAGTTATCTTATTCAGAATACAACTTTAAACAATTTACACATTTTAAATTATTTGTACTATGTTAACAAACAAAAAAACAAAATATATATACAGTATATATACATTATATTTACAGTACATATATATATATATATATATGTAGAAAAAGGCCAACATATTAATATTGATGAACTATATTTCGCATTACGCTTCTTCAGGTCAAAACAACATAACGAAACACATAAAATAATCAAAAACATACATGTAAACAGATAAATAAATTAATAAGCATAATTTTCTTGAAATGATAAACATATGTTCAGACTGTGGGTGTAAAGATGTGATGAGTGTCCAGATGATTCAAATTTATCGAAGATTTAATCCATAGGGGAATTTAGATTTTGTGACAATTTGACATGCTTGTTCTAAATTTCTTAATTTTGATGTATTTGAATTTTGTATTGATCGTATTGGTTTTACTGTATATAAATTTTCAAAAGATTCTTTGTGTATTTTACTATGAATAACTAATGGTTTTGATTCATCATTATGCTTAAAATCATAACGGTGACCTGTCATTCTTATTCTTAAATTATTTGTTGTAGAGCCGATGTAGTCTTTAGGACATTGTTTACACTGAATTTGATATACTACATTTTTTGTATCACATGTCAAATTTCCAATAATTTTGTATACTTTTTTAGTTGAACTACTTTCAAATTTTGATGACTCTTGTATTTGATTGCACACCATACATCTTGATTTATTACATGGATGTGCTCCTTTAAATTTAGTTTCCACATCAGAATCAGCTGGTAATTTTGGTTTCGATATAATGTCCTTTAAAATAGGAGGTCTTTTAAAAACAATACGTGGAATACTTTTTAGAAATGAGTCTGTCAGTGGAGAATTTTGAAGAATTTTGTAAGCTACTTTAAAAATGTTGTTAATTTTGTAGAGACCAGGATGATATTGTGTTATTAATTTAGGCTCATCATAATATTTCTTTTTGGTATAATTATTATTAAGGTTGCTTTCATTGAGCTGTAACTTTTCATTTAATAGCTTCTCAGGATATCCTCGTTTTAAAAAAGCATCATATATGTTACTAACGTAATTTTTAAGATCTTCACTCTCACTGCATAATTTGGTTGCTCGTGTAACCAAGCTTTTGGGAATTGATCTTTTTACATATACAGGGTGATAACTGTTGTAGTGTAGATATTGAAAAGTGTTTGTAGGTTTTACATTAATTTTGTGTTTCAAGTAACCTTTCTTGATGTAAACGTCAATATCCAGAAATGTAACTGACTCTGTTGAAATTTTCCAAGTAAATTTTAAATTGTTATCGAAGGAGTTCAATGCGTTTAGGAAATCTAAAAGTTTTTCATTACTCTCTGTCCATAACATAAAAATGTCATCTATGTATCTAGACCAGAATACAGGTTTAAATGTTTGAGAATGTAGAAAATCTTGTTCAAATTTTGCCATAAAAAGATTTGCGTATGATGGGGCCATTCGGGTACCCATGGCTGTTCCTTTCTTTTGTAAATAAAATTTGTTTTGAAATCGAAAACAATTGGAAGATAATATAAAATTTATGAGAGCAATGATGAAGTTAGTGCTTGGTTTTGAATTTCCAGGTCTTTTATCTAAAAAGTGTTTCACCGCTTCCATACCTTTATTGTGGTCAATATTAGTATATAAGGAAGTTACATCAATTGTAACTAACGTCACATTTGTTGCAATAGGTTGGGGTATTTCTTTTAATCTTTCAATAAAATGATCAGTGTTTTTCAAGTAGGATGGTACATTTTTGACAAACTCCTGTAGGTGTACATCTACAAACCCTGATATTCTTTCTGTGGGAGATGATATTGAGGCGACTATGGGACGGCCAGGTGGTGATATCTTTGTTTTGTGTACTTTCGGTAACAGGTAGAAAATGGGTGTTTGAGGATTTATGTTTATTAAAATATCAATTAGCTCTTTTGGCAATCCCTCTTTAATAGAATTTTCTTTCAAATATTTCGTTATTTCTTTATTGAAGTGGTTTGTCATATCAGATTTTAATAACTGATAAGTGTCTTCATGTTCTAATTGACGGTTGGCTTCTCTAATATAGTCTGAAATGTTCATGATTACTGTTACATCACCTTTGTCAGCAGGCAAAATTACAATATTTTTGTTATTTTTCAGTGATGAAATGGCTTTAGATTCTTCCTTAGAGAGATTTGTTGACGTTGGCAAATCATCAGAAAAATTTGGGTTAGCAATGTTAGATAAAATAACGTTCAAAAATTGTTCGATAGGGTGGTCTGGACTTAATGGTGGTGGTTCCCAACTTGATGTATCTTTAAAGTGTTCAGTGAACGTTTTCATTTCAACAGTCATGCAATGTAAATTGTTAATATTTTTTGTGTTCATTTGAGAGTCATTGTTATTATCAAAAAAATATTTTAATCTCACATTTTGTGCAAATTGAACAGTATCCATCACTAATTGAATGTGGTCAAAAGTTGGAGTAGGAGCAAAGTTAAGTCCCTTAGACAACAGAGAAATTTCATTTAGTTGCAGATTATAATCTGATAAGTTAATTAAATTCATCTCGTCACATTGCATTGAAAATTGTGTAAGGATATTGTTTTGTCGAGATGGGGAAGGTTGCGATGAGAATGGGGTTGGAGATGAAGACGGAGGTGGTGGTGGAGGTAATCTGAAGCTATTCAATAGAGACGAGTCTATGGGTATGTTGTTGGTGTTTGAAGTGGGCTGTAATTCACATGTTACTGAGGATTGCAAGGGTAAAGGAGTTTGTTGTAGTTGTTGCGTATGCAATATATTTTGTGTCACTATTGAGTAATTTTGGAACTGTGGTATAAACTCTCTCGAACATAGAATATTATTCATATAATTAGAGTGTTGTATGTACACATTTTGGGCAATGTTAAAACCATATGTTTGATAGTAAAGATTGGTAAACTTTCGCTGATGAATTTTGCATTTTGTAGAAATTAAATTCATGGCATGCTGTCTAATTTCATCAATAAATGGTAGCGTGCATGGAAAGCTATAATACAAAAACTGTTGAAATCTGTATGCTTGATGATAGTGGAATGACAGTTGTCTTCTGTACAGATCATAAACTGTATTTCTGAGAATTGTGCTAGTGTTAACTGCTAAACTGTTAATAGTTTGGTGCATGAAAACTGGTAAACCAGATATAGGAAATTTCACAGTAAGACCTTTTGGTAAAAGCCCAAATTGTATGCAAGCCGAAAGAAATATAACGTGACAATAACATTTTACTGATTTAACCATGTGAAATTCAAAGTAGCTTTTGAGTTCATTCCTGTTATTCATTAGTGTATTTATGTTGAAATAAGTAAAAAGAAAAGCATATAACAAAACTCGGAAAAGGCCAAACGTCAAGAGACTTACTTGGATATTCAATTGAATGTCATTCGACTAATACATGTAGAAAAAGGCCAATAGTTTTTCTGAAAAATGATGTATAATACATGATATTTAAATGCATTTTTGTATTGAAATCGCAATTTAAAAAAAAAACCATGTCATACTCTTGAAAATGGGTTAAAACTTTAATCCTTTGATAACCAACTTCCGATATATCGAAAACGGCGAACTTTCTATATATCGGAAGTTTCGTTAAAAATGTTGTTTATTCAATGACACATTTCAATTGTATTTTCACAAAAAATGTTTAAATACATAACAAAAGTAACTAAATATAATGGTTTTGTAAATAGTATTTGACTTTTCGATTGTTTATTCTATGTCTGTATACATGCAGTGTCGCCCTCTGTTTCCTCAAAGGTCAGACTACGCGCCAGTCGCTGTTTCTGGGGTGTAAAAAAACCAGACAGTGTTACTTTGGTATTATCTGGAAGCCACTATTTTTGGACGAGTTTTCCTTTTCGGGGACTAAAATAAATTACAGTATTAAAAAGAACAGAAATTTACAAATCATTACGACGAACAGTTGTCTTATTCTGCCTCCCAAAAGGAAGCGATATCGGTGAGAATTGAGTTGTCACAATCAGTTGTCGCCAATACAAAACTTTCCTCTTCAGTTAATAACTATTCATGATGACATTGTAAATTAATGAAGCACACAACAATCAGTGAAAACAAAAACTTAAAGAACAACAAATAATGATTCAAAAGTGACCGGTGATTCGTGGGTCTAGACCTACTTGAAGGGTCGTTCGTCTAGGCCTATTTGGAGGTGATTTGGCGACAGGGGTATGACTCATCGGGTACTTTTCGATTCATTATGAAACGAGGAAAGTACTAGTAATGTATAATGAAGTTTATTTTGGTCCCTGATATAGTGGCCAAAAATAGTGGCCTCCGAATAATACCAAAGTACTAAGACAGTTGCTAAGTTGTGTTTACATTTTAAATAGCGTTATTTACGCTATGTTACTTATTTCTGTGTTTTGTTTGATTTACGTGAAGAACAATGTGTCAATGTACTGAATTAGAGTAGTCCTATCCGAAAAATATTAGGTTTAATTCTTATCAGTCCAATTTTATTCATCTATTGTTGAAAAATGTGGTATTTATGATTTTGTACAAAATTTATATAAATATATAAAATTTCTAACTAAGAATTTTCTTTGTATTAAAAATTCATACTTATTTGCAAATAAATGACATATAACTTACAGGGTGTCTCACGAGTAACCCGACAAACTTCTTAGGTGGTTTCCTCTCATCAAAATAATTTAAAAAATTCCGGGAACACTTTGTTAGCAAGCTATGGCTAGTGAAAGATTTTGCCCAATTTTCTAGGAAAGGACAGAAATAAAGTGAAACTGATGTTTTTATGGCATAAAGATAGTTGTTAAATTTATTGGATTTTACGTAAAATAAATTGAAAAACTGAATAAAATATGTCCTAGCTCTGTAAGAATACCCATTTCTGAGATATCAGCCAAAATATGCAAAATCCGGTCTCGAAAAACATGCTAGCTAGATTTGAAGTACATTAACTTCATTAAATGGGTAATAAACACACAAACTTTATAACCAAAACTTTTTAACTTCAAATGTAATTTTGAATAGAATGATGTAAAATTTTCCAATAATAAACAAATACACAGTTTTAAAAATTAATGCTTAATTAATTTAACACATACAAAAAATAAGACAGAAAATGCAATATCTGTTAATTAAATGAACGTTCTTCTTAAAATCATTTTAATTGCTAATCTTTTACTCCAATTTCCATGTCTTATAAATTGTGTTCAAAATGATTTCCTTGATAATTTATGCACTATCTAGTGCATTTAATGAAACCACATGTATCTTTTCTGATAGCATCTCGGTAGTTCTTAAGCGTTTAAAATTCGGTTAAATAATTCTACTTAGGAGCTAACTGGTTCTGTGTATATACAAGTTGCTTTAAATGACCCCAAAGGTAATAATTCAAGGGATTTAAATCAGGGTCCTAGGGTCCTAGGAGGTCAATTAATTGATCCACCACGACCGATCCATTAGTGTGCTCTCTATTTTGTAAATAATGTGTCGGTGCGCCATCATGTTTGGAGTATCATTTGATGTCTTCTTTTCAAGTGGTACATCTTTAAGTAGAACTGGCAATTGATTTTCTAATAAGTCTTTGTACAGAAAACCAGTAAGGTGGTTAAAAAAAAAAAATGGACAATTAACTGGTCCCCAATTATACCACACTATACATTTATTGAAAATCGAATTTGAAAGTTCGACTCTACAACTGCTTTTGGATTTTTCAGTTGACCACTGGTGACTATTTTTCAAATTTAGAATTGCGTATCTTGTAAACATCGATTCGTTCATGAATAAAACACAGCGTACATTATTTTGATTTTCTAATACCCATTGACATAATTATAATTTTAATGCACTGTCACCTGGAAGAAGATTTTGAACTCTTTTTAAATGATTTGGATAAAAGTCGTTTTCTTTCAATGTTCTCTAGACTGTAATACGAGATATGTTTTATCTATTTGAAAGTCGGCGAGTGCTAAATTGAGGACTTTGTTGTATCATGTCGATGATATTATCTTGTTTGCGTACAGGCTGTATTAAAAGACGTTCTCTCAAACAATTAACGGTTTGAGAAGATCCATTTGATCGTAAATTATTGAAAACTAATGCAAATGTTACGTGAGTAGGTGTTCTATTTAGAAATTGTCTTTCATATTCATATTTAGCTGCACGAATATATCCATTGTTAAAACTATAGACAAAACAATATCTGTGCACTCTGGATTTGAAAATGTAAATGGCATCTTGTCGTTAAAAAACACGAATGAAGTAAAAATAATATAATAATACACATACACTGCAAAAACCAAATATGATAGACGAGTTACTCCAACGTCTGAATTGGACAGCTGTACAATAATAACTTGTATTCAGGTATTATTGCAGCAGTGTTGCCAACTCTCAATTTTCAACGAACTAAAAATATTTCAATTGACACTGTATTTTAAAAAGCTTACTTCTCAACCTGTTCTCAACAATGTTTTATACTGTAAATGTTTTTTAATTATTTACTTGACTGAAAAAAAAAAAACATCTTTAAATGTTTTGTTTTTTACGAAGAACGTTCATCTAATAAATAGTGGTTCATTTAAAACTACCTTAGAAGTTACTCAGTGTTAGGTACTGACTCGTGGGACACTCTATGTCCTGGTAGCCCATTTTATAATACACAATAATAAAAAAAAGGTAAAAGATTTGGTTTGTGGTTCCTAAAATATAGCTATTTCTCTGCAATTCTGTAAATTCAATAAAAATAGCCTGGTATTTCTGTTTTACTTTTTTATCTGGTTTACTGGTATTGCTTATAATATAGACTGGTCTCCAAAGGGTAAAAGAGATGTATAGTTAGTACTTGGATGGTTGATATACTTATATTATATGATATGCATAATATGATAATATAATAAAGATAACGTAAATTAAGAGCCAAAAACACTCTGTCACTGACAGAAATGTGATTGTCTCTTCCTGGATTAAGTACGTCTTGAACCTAAAACATTTCTTTTTTTAACATTTTTATAATTGATTTTTATTGTTGTATATTTACTCCCTAAATCTATACAACCTGATTATACTACACACCTCTGTGTATGACACTGCTGCTGGTAATTGTAACAAAAAAGTTAAGATTCTATATATTACTGATCCTTACGTAAATACTGTACATTTTATATGTAGTAAACGAATACAAGTATCTGTTTACACATGAGTTTAATTAAAATTGTCTGTGGATGAAATTTTTGTTACACTACTATACATTTTGTTTCAGAGAAAAATGAAATCATTGAGTCATTGGAGATTACAAATCGAGTGTTGAGGGAAGGTACGGGTGACCACATACGCTCAGCACAGGCTGTGAACAGTCAAAAGATGGTAGGTAACAGAATGTAGTAAGTGGAATCTTGATTGAGTTAATTGATTATCATAACTTCCTATTTCAAAAATGTTTTAAAGTAAAAAAATCTAAATGTCATTAAAGCTTTCTTTTTATTAATATTTAATACTACCTCTAGCTTTCTAAGTAATAATTTGGAAACAGCTGCTTCCTTTTCTATCTGTACCTTTAATAATACATCTATAAACACATTTTTGATAACCTGTTAACCTAAAGGATTTTAGTCCATGCTCCTCAAAATACTTTTATAGGGAGCCGGGTACTAAAGTCTAAATGCCTCGATAAATATCATTGTGTTTCATCAGTGCCGTACTTTCTGCTGCCATAAAATGGCTTCTTTTAGAACTGATCATGCAATGATCTAGTAGTAAAGGGTCAATCCATATGAAGTAATACAATGATGTACATATATATGATACTAAAGTAGTGTAGAAATTTTAACTTTGATATTTGACTCAGAAGAAAGTTATAAATTTTTAAAAGTAAAAAAAAAAAAAAAATGCACTTTCACCAATGTTAACCCTTTGAGTGCCAAGGGCCGATTTAATCGGCCTAGCAACGTTTCTGCATAGTGCCAAGGGCCGATCTTATCGGCCCGATGGTATTGACGAAAATTGCCAAGGGCCAACTAGATCGGCCTTTCCAATATTGGACATCCTGTTGCTAAATATTGACGTATGATATCGTAAAACGTATCAAATTAAAGCCCAAGAAATGTACGACATAATTCACGTAGTGATAGTTTATATATATAGTTTACAATATTTTTATGTAGCCGATATCTAGAAGGCTATGGCGCGAACCGCCTGTTGTCACGTTGCAGTCGTTTTGTTTACGTTCAGTTGTTTAGCTGCTAGCTGTATAGTGTGGCTGTGTTGACATTTTGATTAGTATTTTAAAAGTTTCCTACTTTTATTACTTCAGTTCAATTTCATTTTTTAATAAGGTATAGTTTGCTGAAATGAGTAAAAGGAAAAGATCGCACTTAAGAGAAAATAGGTCAGATTCCGTTATATGCCCCCAACGCTTAAACTTTTTTCAATTAACTTAGAACGTTATAAAACGATGTAGTTGAGTAATAGAACTAACATTATGCCCCCAACGCTAATTTTTCATTTACGTATGATTATAATGAATTACAATATTGGTTACTAGCTAATCATGAGATGCCGCGCGGCCTGCCGTAATCGGGATTCTCGAGGAAGATAAGATAACAGCGACAACAATACCGATCGCAATACCTGGAAATGCTTGTTGATTGATGGAATGTTAGTTCTGTTACTCAACTACATCGTTTTATAACGTTCTAAGTTAAAAGAACAAAAGAAAAAAGAAAAAAGAAAAAAGTTTAAGCATTTGGGGCATGTAACGGAATCTGACCGCGAAAATACATTAATTCATTCTTAGCCTATATGATAAAAACACTCACTCAGTTATTTCATCTGAAGGATTTAGTATAATAGGCCTAATGAAATAATCCCAAAGTAATTAATTTAAGTCTGTTCATAATACATATAAATAACAGTTGTATAATCTACCTTGATTTAATTTCATAAAACTAGTTAAATATATTTTACATGAACAAGAGTAAGCGTGCATGTTTTCAGCATTTTGCAGCAATATATAAAAAAATTCAAAACTCAGTTATATATAAATGTATTTTTATGAAACTTGGTACATTTATTCCAACTAACATGGGGAACATAAAATTGGCACATAACACTAATAAAACAAAAATAAATAAATACTTTTTGTATCTTAAACAAAACAAATGTGTTTTTTTGTTTTTGTATTTTTGTTTACAAATATATAAATATTTTTTTAATTTATGGTCAAAATATATATATACCAATTTGTAGCCTGTATCGTGCCCTAAATAATAAAGCAAAAAGTGTCTCATTATGTTAATTTTTAAGGAAGATGTTAATTTTTTAGTAAAATACTGTAGTAACATAAAAATAGTGCTTGGCACTGAGGGGAATGGCCTGTCACAAATGATTGGCACTGGCTGCATGACCTCCACCACTTCGCGTGGCACTCAAAGGGTTAATATAATACGAATTACTCAAATGAAGGTGGTATTGGGCTATGTTTGATACATTACAGGCGTGTTTTCAATGCATGAACTTATATAAGGTTTTATAACTCCAAATTATTAAAAAAAACTTTTTGGCTTTTCTTCTAGTTCTTTTAAACATAGTTAGAGTCTAAAATTAAATTAACGAGCAATGGTTTATAAAGGTATAAACCTATAGTAGTACAAAGCCTATTATTATAATTAGTAACAATTGAGTTAATGCAGACCAAAAAGCTGTGTGGTCCTTGTTAGTGAGTCAGATCAGTAAACAGATCTGCATTCATTTGTGTTATATTCTAAAAATGAAAACAGTCAGGTATGCAGTTGTTTAATGTGCATTACTTATTTGGAGCACAACACTTCAGTTGTCCCGTACATTTCTAAATCATATGACAAAATTTATAACAGAAACAATTCCTAAGTTGAGAAGTTCATTTATTTTTCAGATAAAAGTTGCAATTAATATAAAAATAAGAATTTTTTAAACCCCTGCTACCACAAAATAGATTTTGGATTTGAAGCTGAAGGCATTTTTTTGCCTCCTGTCATGGCAAAAATGCATGCAATGGAGTATGAGGTACTACAAGGTTAGTAAAGCAAGTTTACAATGACATACTTCAAACAAAATTCTTACGGTTGAGGATATGAACATATTTTGCAAAGAGAATATTAAAGTAATCTATTTCCTCACCAAGAAAGAAGACATACTAATACACATTGAAAAACTTCAAATCAGATTTGATAATGATTTACCAGTAAAAGGTACAAGGAAGTGTCATGAATTTCATAGCATTACAGATCTTAGGATCAGTAAAATTTCTTAATTTACAGTAAGTATATAACTTTGTACGTGTTTATGATGAACAGTGGTGGCTTGCAGACGTCGAACAAGTAAGTTTGGAAAACAATTATGTATTTGTGAAGTTTTATCAACCAGCTGGACCAATGTTTTTTGTTTTGTGCTTTATAGGGGACCGGGTACTAAAGTATAAATGCCTTGAGAGATCTCATTGTTTTTCATTAGTGCCTGTATTTTTTTGCCTTAAAATGGCTTCTTTTAGAACCGATCATGCAAGGATGTATTGGGCAGTAATATTGTCTCTGTTTGCTGAATGTATTGTGTTTTGTGCTGCTATTGCATAGGATTAATATTGTGTTTTATTTAAGGTTAATATATGAAATGTTGTATACAGTGTTTATCTGATAGTCATATTTACTCTTAATTATAATTCCTCTAGGACTTGTAAATTATTGAAAGTATTTGAGACTTGCTGTAGCTCTAATATTTTATTAAAGATTATAAATTAAACTTAAAATCATAAGTTTTATAAAAGTGTTATTTTGATATGTAATTGAAAATAAATATTTAATTTACTTAAATTTTGTTTCTAATAAAATAATATTTATAATACCATCCCATCATAAAAATGAGTAAACATCTCAACAGGGGCTAATTTGCTCTAGGCAATAATTAAAAGTTTTACTATTGTATTTTATAATTAAATTAGCAAATAAATTATGAAACTTTAAATGTATAGCGTATGAAAAATATGTTGTCTCTACAGATGAAGGTAAAAGACGATTTAGAAGAGAAAAACTTGGTTTTTTGTAATGGAAGTAACATGGTCTTAATAGTTAAATATATAGTAAAAAAAAAGTTTTTTTCTATTGTTAACATTCATAATAATGGTTTAATAATTTAACTTTGTCCAAAATAATCTCTTAATAAATATAACATCAAATTGTGTTTTTAAAGTAGTTAAAGCTATGTAGTCTGAAATTTAAGAAGTTTAGAAGGAATAATCTATATAAATAAAAATGAATTTCCGTTCGTTATCTCGCTAAAACTTGAGAACGGCTGAACCGATTTGGCTAATTTTGGTCTTGAAATGTTCGTGGAAGTCCAGGGAAGGTTTAAACGATGAGACAATATAACAAAATTGCAAGGAAAATACTAAAAAATACAATTTGATTTTCCCATACAAACTGTTCTTACCTGTCAAACGTTTGATTGATGTCCATGTTTAAATTAATTTCATTTAACAGCTGTAACAAATACGGCTGAACCGATTTGGCTAATTTTGGTCTTGAAATGTTCGTGGAAGTCCAGGGAAGGTTTAAACGATGAGACAATATAACAAAATTGCAAGGAAAATACTAAAAAATACAATTTGATTTTCCCATACAAACTGTTCTTACCTGTCAAACGTTTGATTGATGTCCATGTTTAAATTAATTTAATTTAACAGGTGTATCAAATACGAGAGTAATTCGGAAAGTAAGGTCCGATTCGCGTTAACCAGACAAACAGTAAGCGAGCAGCGAAATGCGCATGCGCCCTGACTCCCGGCATGCATTGCGCGCAGAACAACTCCATTTTCAGTGAAATCGTTGTAGTCTGCTGTTGTCTGTGCCTTTTTAAAATGTTTTAAAACTATTGAACGTCCCGCTGACTGTGAAATACAGTCTGTGATACGGTTTTTGACAGCAAGGAACGTTTCAGCAGCGGATATTCATCGACAGATAAGTGAAGTGTACGGTCCAAATGCAATGAGTGACAGCTAAGTGCGGAAGTGGGTGAGAGGTTTTAAAGATGGACGGGAAAATGTCCATGACGAACCACGATCAGGTCGGCCGTCAGTGATCACAGAAGATTTGGTGAAAGCCGTCGATGAAAAAATTCGTGAAGATCAGCGATTTACTGTTTCTCCATTAGCAATAGAATTTCCAAACGTGAGCACATTGTTTAAAATTTTGGATTTTCGCAAATTGTGCTCACGTTGTGTTCCCAGGCTGCTTACTGAGGAACACAAAAAAGAAGAATGGGTATTGCTCTTGAATTTTTGATCCAATATCATCAGGAAGGTGATAGATAACCTTTTAGACCACATTGTGACGGGTGACGAGACATGGGTTTCCCACATAACCCCAGAAACGAAACGCCAGTTGATGGAGTGGCGTCACTCGACGTCACCGGTTAAAGTGGTTAACAAGACTGGTTATCGTCGCAGGCGGCCGACTTCTATTACACCGGCATTCAAAAACTTGTAGATCGTTATGACAAGTGTTTAAACAAAAGTGGAAATTATGTAGAAAAATAGTGATTGATGTCAGGAATCAAATAAAACAAGTTTTTTGAAAAAATCTGTTGTGGTTTTTTTAAAATAAAAAAACGGACCTTACTTTCCGAATTACCCTCGTACAAATGACAAAGTGTCTCAGTATCATATGTTTACTCACTACTGCATGCAATTTTGGGTAAAAAAGCTGTCACCATTATTGTAACAACATTGTAAAAGTTCTTCTTCTATAAAAACAAATCAATCAATCAATCAATTTAAAGGAAAGTGACTATCACGTTACAAACGAATTCAGCCAATTATAAAAACAAAGCGATCTGACACTTGACCTGACAGAAATTAAAACACCTATTTAAAGACACCTTTATGTTTTTTTTTTTTTTTTTATTAATTATTGTGGCATTATTCAACAGCTGCGGTGTAGAAGGCGCTGTATTCATTGAATTTTGAACAGTTCTAAGATGCCATAGCATGGCCTATACTATGATGATGATGCCTTTATAAAGTTACCGGTTCTGCAATACATAATTAGGGTTTAAATTAATATGGTTTATGTTAAGAGGTAAGTGAAACGTAGTTCACCGGGTCAGCTAGTTATAAATAATTATGAATTAATTTGGTTACTACCAACATTGGGGATTAAATATTTTCATAACAAAAAGTAGTTAAATGACATTTTTTTTCCAAAATATCATAATTTCTAAACTAACACAATGTAAAGTATTAATATAACGAAAATTTATTTAACAGATAAAAAGGTCACTTTTTGGGGTCGGTTGAATGTTTTTATAAGTTTCTGCCTAAAGGGTTAACATATAACAATGGCTAATGTCTGAAATTCTGCTATTCTGTATAGGATTGTTTAAAAGTATGTGATTTGCTCTGTTGCAGACTCTTGATCTCCAGAAGCAGGTAGATTCTCGGGACACTTACATTGTTCAGCTGTCAGACAGTTTAAAGCAGCGGTCTCAGGTACGTTTACAGTGTTGAGAGTTTAATTATCTATAAACTAGCTCTTTTATATTGTTGAAGTAAAACAAGACATTTCATGATCACTCACCAAGGACCATTCTTAGATAGTTTAGATCAAGTGAGGATTACCCGTTACAATCTCTACAAGAGTGACAGGTCTTGTGTTAGTCGAAACTGTTAAAGAATTATTGTTAAAATACTTCGTAAATTAAACATTTTTTAGTAGTTGATGAGACATGATATACTTTCTGTGTTTGTTATTTTAAAACAATACATAATATATTGCTTTATTTGTATTTTTTAGGAGGTAACAGATTTACTGCTAAAAGAGAAGGAACTCAATGTTGAAATTGAAAGCTTGCAGAAACAAATAAAATTGAATGAAAAACAATCTGAAATGAAATTGTCAGATTTCTACAACGAGGCCATTGAATACAGAGCAAAGGTAATTTTTACATTTATGTACCATAGTACATTATTAATGAGGCTTTATAGATGTTGAATACAAAATGTATTTATTATCCATTAATGATGTCCGAGGACAAGATATTACTTATTTGAGTCCCCTGGGCACACTAGCGCATCAGTGCATTGACTTGTTAGTGTTCTAATGTAAATGATCAGTAAAAACCTGTGTAGCTTCAATGCTGTATGGAATATTGGAGTGTGTCAGATTTTGAATTCTTAATGAAGAGTCAGACATTTTTGTACAGTAGTTTTTCTGTCTTCACTGTCCCGCTCTGTAATGTTTTGATATTATGTTAAAGCTCTAATTAAATACTTAATATTGTCATTTTGGATAAGAGTTCTCGATGAAGGAGTATAGTTAAATCTTTCTAAATATTTACTTTTGAAACTACAGAACTTAGTGAAAGTGATAGTGGAAAAGAAAAAATGTAATTTCATCATAAGAGTTACATTATAATAATGGTAAATACTACTATTATGTAGAATAGAACCTTCGCTCACGAGTAGAGTAGCGGGAGGAATGCTCTGCATCTGTCAGGTCTACCTATCAGTAACTTAATTATTACAGTATAGAGTCAAGAATTGAGAATCTGAAGTTTTTTCTTTCTAAACACTAATGGTTGGAATACATTATTCATGCCATCAGAAACTTTAAAGTTTAAAATGTCTATCTTGATCTTAAAATAACTATTTCCTTAGAAATTAATTTACTAAGTTGATATTTTCTAGTGCTGATTACTTTGAAGCTCAAGATTAAAAATAAAGTAGGCCTTGTGACAGTGCTTAAAGTCTAGCAGTAAGTGAAATATTTTTTGGGACTAGAATAGAATGAAAATTAATTTCTCAAAAACAGTACGAGTTTACACAACAACAAAATATGGTTGTATGTATGCCATTAATAATGTGAAGTATTCTATGAGGATGAAACTTTATTTATTTCAGTAAATTAAAAAAACCATCAAGTATCCCGACTCCTGAAATGTGTTTTATAAGGTGCAAATAAAATATACAGTTCGGAAATATGTTTCAGTGCATTAAAAAGGACCTTCTCTTAAAGAATACTTCAAAACATTTCTCAAAGAAAATCTTTTTATCTGTTTGTCTTAAAAAGGTAAAACAGGTTACTCTAGGAGAAGATCAAGAAAATATATTACATTATTTTTATTGGTTTCTATTAATTGACTTTAATAACTAACTTTTTATTAATTAATAATGATCCCATTACTCAATTGATAAAAATCAATGCAATTTAACCGTTGTATGATCTGTGAAGAGTATAATTTTTGGTCTTTTGCAGAAAATGTAATTTTTCATTGGTGATTACAAGTAATTATATATTTTAATTGGCTACTTTGAACAACATTTGTTGTGATTTAAATGATACTAACATACTATAGTGGTTATATTTCTCTATTATTTGTTGTAGGTGGAACTTCTGTCAAGCCAGAACCAAGAATACATTGACATGGTGCATTCTTTAAAAACAGCGTTGGATACTAGTAGTAAAAAGATTGACTCACAAAAAGAGGAATTAGTTTTGAAAAATCAAAAGCTAGAAAAGTATAAAAATGAGGCTTCTGAAGACATCAAGACATTGATGAGACAAGTGGAAGAGTTGAATCATGATGTATCGAATAAGGAGGTGGAAATGTTAAAGAATAGGGCGGAAATAGAACAGTTACGAAACCAACAGGAGGAGCAGATCAGGAGTCAACTTATTGCTCTCAAAAATGAACTGGAGAAGAAGTATGCTGAAGATGTGAGGAAAGTGGAATTGTTGTATGATGGGATGTTGTTGGAACATATTCGTAAATCAGAAGCAGATTTGAAGGCAGTAAGTAATACTGAAGAACTGGAAGCTTTGAAACTATCTTATCAAGAGCAAATGAATGCTTACAAGGAGGATTTGAATAATTTACTTGAAAAGAGTAAATTAAATGAAGAACAGTTATCTTGTGAACTTGAAAAACACAAACAAGACGCTGACTATTACAGACAACAAGTTGAAAATGTTGAAAATAAATTGGCAGAAGAAATACAGAGGATAAAACATGAATGTTATCTTGAATTGAGTAAATATGAAACTGAAATGAAGATGGATTTTGATGCAAAAAAGATCCAGTACTATAAAGAAGAAATAGATACTTTGAGTGCGAGACTTAAAGAATACGCCTTAAACGAGGCAAAAAAAGATGTTGAAACCGAAACTTACAGAATTGAACTTGAAAAAGTAGAAGATGATATGACTAGTGTCATTGATAAATTGAGCAAATATAAAGATGCGTATGAAAATCAGATGGAGCATACAAAACAACTAGAAAATAAATTGGACCAATTAAGAGAGTTAAATTTGCAGCTTCAAGCGAGTCTGCAGGAGTTTAAAAAAAATGAAGGACAACTTGTACATGAATTGAAAATGAAGCAAGCCAAACTACTTGAATATGAACAAAAGGCTTATGACTTTAATGAGAAAATACAATTTGAATCTAATCAAATAGGGCAAAAATATCAGGTAGTTATAGCAACATTTAAAGAACAAATCCAAAACTTGGTAGGTGAACTCGAGCGGAACAAACAGTTTTACGAGGAAGATCTTTCATGCTTAACTTCTAAAACATGTGAGCAGGAGAAGGAAATAAAACATCTCAAGGGTAAGATAACTCATATGATGAGAAATGGGAAAATCTATGATGAAATACAACAAATTGATACAAATTTAAAATCTTATAGTCAAGTAGAACAGTTAAACATTTTAAAAGAGAAAGTTGCTAGGGCAGAATATTTTAATGAATCTAATAAAGGATTATTCCAAAGTATTTTGAGTGGACTGAAAAATATCAAAACTGGTTTACAAACCATTGTTTATGGTAGCATAGAAGATTCTCCAGAGTTGGAACAGACCCAGTCAGGAGATGTTGACGAGTGTGAGATGGTTTTGCAAGATTTGGAGCAGACTATGCATGACCTGCAGCACATGGTTCAGTCTGGGAGTATCATGCTAGGTCCTACTCATCAGCCTAGTATGGTCACGTCCACACCCAATAATAACGAGACAGTTAAGAGTTGGATGAGGAAATGTGCCAGCCTGGAGAATGAGAACGAACAACTGACAAAGGAACTGGAGTTGCTCTCAGCCAACTTGAAGGAAATGGAACATTGTCTTCTGGTGGCCACACAGGAATCAAGCTCATTTAACAAGAAGTGTCAGAGTTTAGATGCCAAAATAACCGAACTGGAAAACTCCAAATTGTCAGAATTTATGCTTAAAAAAGAAAATAATGAACTTAAAGAACGATTGTCGTACATGGAACTTGCTGAAGACAGGTTTCACAAAGAGTTAGAAGCTTTACATGAAAACAATATTAAGTTAGAACAAAAGCTTCATAAAAATATACTAGATATACAAAATAAAATAGCAAAATCAGGAACAAATAAAGAGTTGGAAAACATATTATCTAATTTGAAAGCTAAATCTGAGGAAGTAATTACATTGAAGTCACAATTAGTACAGTTACAAAAGTCAGAAAAAGAGCTTAAATCTAAAATATATGAAATTCAGTCTAAGTATGATAAATTTGTTGCCCAGTATGAGTTTTTAACTTCTGAACTGGATGTTAAAAATAAAGAATTAGAAGATGTATGGGAAGAAAGGAATAAACTATCAACAGAAAATAAACTACTTAATGCCAAACTTTCATCAGTGCAAGACAAGCATCCTTTACAGAATTTAATGAAGTCAGATGCCTCAAGAAGTGAGTCAATTAATGAAGTATCTAATGATGGAAGGGATACTAAAAGTTTTAAAGATAGAAGTAGAGAACTGGAAAGTTTGAACAATTTGTCTTTAAGGAGACTACAGACAATGAGAATTTTAACTAGCACTCCAAACTTAAGTGACAAACTTAACACACTCCTTCCCAAGACCTCCTCTGTAGCGGAACAGATTGGATATCAACTGGAGCTGTTGGACCAGGTCTGTATATCAACATTCAGGAAGGGAGTTTTGTCAAATGAATTCCCAAAAAAGAATTTGTAATTAAACTACATATAATGAATTAGTTTACATTTAAAATACATACTACTACTTACCTTTAAAAAGCTACTACATTAAATAATGAATTAGTTTACATTTAAAATACATACTACTTACCTTTAAAAAGCTCCCAGTTTTTGGAAAAGGATAAACATTTTTCAATAGTCAACTCATCTTGTGGTATCTCATTTTAATGGTCTGTATTATATAAGTTTAGCTGTAATAATGTTTGCTTGGGAATACCAAATCTTAGTATAATAAATCAATGTTATATAACAGGGTGATCAGTGTGCGGGAAGTGTGGGAATTGTATTTAAATTTATTATGTACAGGAAACATGCCAGATACGTACAGCAATTTTCAGCAAAGTGCGTAAAAAGTTAAAAATAAAACGAAGCACGTCTAACGCTAATTTTTTGTTATCAAGTTTAAGGGTATTGGACAGCGTCGTCTTCGTCAAAGATTGGGTGAGTGAGGCGAGTTGACAATTCTAGGCCATTCGCCGACCGATAAGTTTAGACCAGGAAAACTAGGCATAGTTGGGAAATTTTAACAAAATGGAAAAGTCAGGGGATTTCGTGATAAACGGGAAAATTGTCCATTCACAGGGTGTCTACCGGTCACAGAAGTCCTGAAAAAGTTATGAATTTTAATGCAAGTTTGGAAACATCAAGCATGGACTTAAACTGGACACAGTTTTTAAAACAAAATTATTAAAGGAATTTCAAATTTAAAAAATCCTCAATGCTTATGAAATAAATTTTTATGAAGAAGAACTAAAATAGTTATGTAAATAACAAACCTAGACCTTTCCAAGTTTTTGTTCCTTTGTTTTTGTCCACTACATATTTTTTTATTCAAATCATATTTTATAGTATTTATCAACTGACAGCTTTCCTCTTTTCAGTAGTGTACATGTATAGTCCAGATTATTATACACTTTGTTTTACTTATTATATCTACACAGTCACAGAGATCCCTAATCTTGTTATGTTTTCTTTTCTTTACCCCTTGTTCACATAGAGACCTTTATATATTTTGTACATCTTAATCATGTTTTTTAATCATAGAAGACCTTCATAATAATATTTTTAGTATGTTAGGAATAGTCTTACTTTCATTCAACCATTAACTAATCACTTTTAAAATTAAAAAAATTACTGAGTTTTTGTGTGAAGTAAGTGGTGATGATTTCAGAAAGTAAATGGAATGTGTCATGTTGCAGCAATTAAAGGACTCTGCATATTACATGCCGACCATACCAGAGGAAGAGGACCAGGAGGAGGGTAATCTTGCACCACAACAAACCGGGCTCAGCAACGATCCTCAGGTTACACCATGACTTTATCTGTCCTGACATGCCTGCCTGTCTGTAACCATTGTTTACCTCCTACCTGCCTGTAACCGTTGTTCATTTGAGCTGCCTTTCTGTTACTGTTGTTTTCCTGACCTGCCTGTCTGTAACTGATGTTTTGTACTGTCCACTGTAACTACATAATATACTTGACAATCTATGCCTGCTTTCTGTGTTCTTTCATTTGTATATTATATTTGTCAATTCTGTGTCAATTAATTGTTGACATTACATTCTTGGTACATTGTATCTACATTTCATGACTATCTGGGAAGGAACCTTAATGTGGTATTGGAGAAATCTAAAATAATCTGATAAAATGTCAATATATTATTTTCAAGTATGTGCAGCGTTTGAGAAGTAATAATCATTTTATTTAAAGATCTGGCACATATTTACCACTTAAATTATTGAGATAATTATTGTTTGTGTACAAAACTTCACATTATTGTTTGCAAACATTAACAAAGAGAGACAATAAAAATTTTCATGAGTTGGAACAAAATAATTAATCTTTATTGTTTAGTAATTATTACTGAATATTTGATGCAGATGAAAGAGGGAGAGAGAATAGCTTATTAGAAATAAGAAAACTTGTTTAGTATCCAAACTTAATTCCACATGCTCCAACTGCAGAAAAATTATTAACATATTAACAGTTATTAGCATTTTAAATAAAATCATTTTTCTTTCATTAATAAACTAAATTTCACAATTTAGTTGTTTATATAGGGTGTCTTAAAAGTACCACCTCTCCCTATTAACTTTCTTATAAATAGAGATGGAGTGATTTACTTTGGGGGATGTTTTTATGTCCAATATAGGAGTTTTTTGACGTATGAAAATTTTTAACTCCCCTTCCCAAAATGTGGTGTATTGGGGGCAAGTCAAAATTTTAAAATAGGAATCCCTAGCAAGTGACACCTCATTTTAAAGCTATTATAAAAAGTAGAAGAATTGTGTATGCTAGAGGTCTCTAATGTTACTTTATCAGATTTGGTGGCTAATTAAAGTTTGAATTTCCTATAAAACCCGCACAGTTTAAGTTATATTTAAAGTTTAATTAGTAAAAAAACGAGGTTGTTTTTGGTTCATATAATATTTTTGAAATGCTTATCCATTATACTACATACATAAAATACTATAAAACTACCAAATTTAATTTATTATATACTTTTCTGAAGTGAAATAAAATACAATATAGTAATGTTACCAAAAGTAAAATTGTACTTGAAAAACCATTGATTTAGAAAACATATTATTATAAAATAATTATTCTGTTGATATTATTTTGTCATTGTACTGAGAGAAGTCTGTAAAATAAAATACATATGGTGTAATTAATTATGTTTTTCTTATTACACAAACAATTTGTATAAACAAAACTGTTACCCCCATTTGTCAAAAAAGTTAGTATTTCAAAAGATTTTTATGATTAAACTGTATAAAATCAAGTATAAAATCTAAATAAAATAATTTACATTAAATGTTTCTGAAATATAATAACAAATATTTTATTGTAATATTATAAGCCCTAAATGTGTCACTAAGTAAATAATGCCACTAACTGCTAACAAAATATTTAGAAGATACTTTTTTCAACTATAAGCATTTTTGTAAAACTCATCTTTCACAGGCATGTTTTCTTAATGCATTTCTATAATTATTATTTGTAACAGTTCTATAACAATGTTGGACACTCCAAAAAGAATGTTAAAAATGTTCATACAAAACTTAATCACTTAGCAACATGCAGATTAGACACATATGTTTTCACTATGCAAGACCTCAAACACAGGTGATGCTTACAGTGTGATCACATTTTACCCCATTGCAATAGTTGACATGAAGCTTCAAAGAGTTAATATCTGGATTTACTTAAATTGAAGAATCTTGTTTTCATAATGTACAAATTAACCAACTCCCAATTTTCAACAAAACTTTATTTTGTAGATAGATATAATATTAATTTTAACAGTTTGCTTGATTAATCACAATTTAGGATAAGCTGGTCTTAAATTCATCTGTTATTTTAAGTTCTCCAGTTTCTTTTTTTCAATTTCTTATTATAACTTTGGTTTTTCCATCATTATTAACATTGCTGGTAACAACAATAACATTACTGGGAAATCAGACAGGTTGTTAAGAAATTTTGTGTCCAGGGAATATTTATTCTTGTGATCATTCTACTGACTTTTTGGTTGTAAAATAATTTTGCTTAACATCCATGGTTCTTTGTAAGTTAATACATATGCTTTCTTCAAAATAAATTTATTCTTTAAGAAGAAATATGAATATAGAACAAAAACTCCAAAAGGTAGACGTTATAAAGTTTAGTTTTTGTTGAAATAATACTTGATCTTCCACATTATTCTGTATTTGCATACATTTGTTAGACTACATATTTTTATAAATGTAAATATCCTTAGACTAAATATAATATATTTTCTGAAACAACTGATCTTTTTACTAATGTGAATTTCACTGACACAAAACAAAATTCCCTTTGGTTGGGTGAGAACCTTATCACAGTTAGAAATTGTAATACTTTTAATTTTGTAAGGCATATTATTTAAGGAAACATTTTTACGTTCTACTTCTGTTGCACTGCAGGTTGGCATGTTATACAGTGTGGCGCAAAAAGAACATATGTATTTGAGTAGCATAGTATCAGTGGAGGGGAGGTATCAGTGAACGCTGAGTGACATTTTGTAGGTTAGAGCATCCAGATTTAGTAGCAGTAATGCAGTGGACCGTGGAATATCTCTTGTTAGCTGTTGAACAGTACTAATCGAACTAATCTGTTATCACTGTTCAACGAAGCTTCCTTAGAGAGTTTAAAGTCGAGTGTAACGATTTGATACCTGATCGCAGTACGATACTTCTTTTCATGCAACAGGATCAGTTACAAGGAATAAATTGACTGGTCATCCTCTTACAGCATGAACCCCGCAAAAAATTTACTGCTACAGCCTTAGTTCTTCAAAGTCCTCACTACTTGAATAGGTGGCATGCTGCGACCTTAGGGATATCACGTCGATCACTACAGTGCATCGTGAAATGTGAGTCGAAATTCTATCCTAACAAGATTATGGTTGTTCAGAAACTTCACAAACGTTAGTTTGATCAACGAAGAAATTTTGCGAGTGAATGTTTTATGTTGTTGGAAATGACAATGCTGTTTTAATGATTAATAATGAAGTTCACTTCTATATGATTGGATCTGTAAACAAGCAGAATTGTCGGTACTGGGAAGCTATTAAACCACAAGAAATGCAACAAAATTATTGCTACTGCACAATCCTAAAGTTATGGTATGATGTGTGGTCTTGAAAATTGTTATCGTTGGACCTTATGTCTTGTCATATTATATTTATTATCAAGTTTGAAGAAAAGCTCAAGAAGTTGCTATATGACTATATAGTGTTATTTTTTGACAAAATGTTTAAATTATCGAAAGTTGAATCCATGTTGGGTACCAAAATGAAGTACTCAAAACTAATTTTTTTTATACAATGTGTTGGATTTTCTTGAGCGGTACCATAATGAAGATGAAGTTTCATTATTGACCACTGGTTGGGTCAGTGCTAGGAATGAAAGACTCTGCTTTCTTAAATTTCAAATCACAACCGTGCATTCAAAAACTGCTTTGAAAGTGAAAGCCTAAACTGTGCATGGTATATCTTAATAATTTAGAAACATAATAACACTAAAAACATAACATACCAAATTATAACAATAGAAACTTATGATATAATAACATAATGTGTAACAATTTTAACTACGAAATAATAATACAAACTGTAACAATATAAAACAACTATGATATTTCGTAATTCAGGGCATGCTATGGCAATAACATATCCTACACATCTCCTTGTCTTCCAAAATACATACATAACAAACCATAGTTAACAATTCATAAATAACATTTCACAGATAACAGCTGGGCAATACGAGCTAAAGAATTAGTTTTTAATTATATACCAGAAAGATAACCTAACTAAATAAATATATAAAAGCTACAGAAATACCAAAATTTCCCACTCATTGAATCTTTAGTATGTAGGTCCCCCATCACCCCCTCAGGCAGATTATGTCAGCAAATTATATTCCAAAAATAGAGCAATTCAATTTGTGTCAAGCTACCAAAAAACTTTCAGCAGCCACCCAGCATTAAAATTCAGCTATAACTTAATAAATATGACAATGTGGCACCTAATTTTCCACAAGTAATACAATAACAGTGACACACTATAAAAGATCATAACAATAACATAAATATATAACAGAATAAACTATACAACTGAATAACAGTATTAAAAATATGCAACAAAGTAACAACCATATAAATAAAATACTCACAATAGACTATATAACTAAGTAGCAGTAACAAAAATGTATAAGAACTATGCAACTAATATAAACATTATTAATAGTGCACTCACATATACTTTGCTCTATTATGTGTAATAAATAAAGACAAATAAGTTTAAATTAAATAATTTAGCAATATAGACATTTTAAGTTTATCACAAATATAACACTTTCATTTTAAATTTTGGTTTTTTTTTTAAATTACAATATCAAACCCATACTTTTCAAGGAGACAAATAATTTTGGCTCCTGGTAACAAAAGTGTTGCCTACTTCTTTCTTTTTTTACTGTTGGCAACTGGAGTGTTACACAGTGAGCTACTCTCGTTATTTTGTTATATTCTCTAATTTTAAACTGATTGAGATGTGTATTTATGTAGATAAAGCAGCAGTATTTATATAATTGTTCAATTTTGAGCAAGTTATATTCCGAAAATAAATAACACCCTATCTCCTTTCTTTACACCAAAAATTATACGTACATCTTGCCTTTGACCTATTACAAGAAGCTTCTTTGCTGATGGGTAATTACCACCATAATGCGTTAATCCAAATCTGAGTGTGCTTCCAAACCATGCCTTGTAGGATTGAATTAAATATTTTGTTTTTAGAAAATTCCTCATGTGATGCAAAGCATAGTCAATTTTTCATAGAATTTTTGAATGCTGATCTGCATGGTGTTTCCATTTAAAGTACTGATCCACATATAGGCCAAGATATATTACTGTTTCCACTACTTGAATGCAGGTATAATTACATTTGTACATACCACTATGCTTATGACAATGAAGATTTAAAATTTTGCATTTTCTCTCTAGGCATAATGCTATGCTTTTTGATTTATTTGAATTAATTTATAATCTGTTATTTATAATCCAGATAAAACATTTATTCAGGTCTTTATTTAGTTTAGTTTTGAAAGACTATTATACACAGAGCAGACTAATGCTATATCATTTGCGATCTATTGAAATATCTTTGAATTCAACTGAATATACAACAAATCATTGATAAAAAAATATATATATAATTGGCCCAAGCACACCACCTTGAACTGTTCCATATATCAAGTCTAAAGAACTACTCACCACATCATTCACTTTTACTACTTGTGTCCTTGCTTTACAAAATGACTCAAGCCATTTAGTTGCACTCTCTTCTATTCCATACCTTCTAAATTTCGTAATTGGAATGTCCAAATCCAAAACATCAAACACTTTGTGTACTGATATTTATCTGAGGTGTTGACTATTGTACTTAAGTGTTTTTCCACTGCTATATCAGTGCCTCTTCCAGGCAGTGGATTATTATAATGTTAAAAAGAAGTGGAGCTAAATATTAAGATTTTCTTTCTAGATAGTTATATTTCTTTCATCAGTTCCACAACATGCCTTATTTTTTATAATTCATAACAAATGTGTGTGTGTACACCACTGCTTAGATTTTATATTTAACTACCAAAAAGAAGCAAAGCCTTATCCGAAATTTTGATTTTCTGAAATAGGCTTAGTTAGTCCCATCAACTTCAGAGAATTGCGTTCCTAGTGAGTGTGTTGAAGAATTAATATTTGTTTTTTGTTAGTGATGATAGTAACAACCACTCATTGATATATACAAAATTAAATTCTATAACGTTTATTTCACAACTGAAGAGGTTATAGTTTATAGAGATTTTTGTAATTTCATAATTTATTAATGATTAAAAATATTAATAAATATCGAAATCATTTTAAACATAAAAAAAGTTATGAGTTAGGCTAAAAAATAAAAGGTGAATTCATATTTACTTATAATGATATTTAATGTTGTGTAAATGTCACATTCCAGATTATCAGGAGGGGTGGCCTAGTGTATTGTCGCAGTGGGTTGGCTCTCAGACAGCTGCTCAGTGTGTTGTTTGATGAGTACACATCGTGCATCAAGGTTTGTGATTTATTTCACTTAGTTTTATTATAGAATTAATTGTGATTTGCAGTCTAATTTGTCACTTGTACAGGATGTGAGTTGAGTTGAGAAACTGGAATTTACGTAAGGTGAGATGTATTAGGTAGTGGAAGGGGCTCCCACTGTTGTAGCATTTTATCACAGACCTATTAACCAATTGGTATTGAGTTATAAGTGTTACTCGTGTTATCGTGACAGGACTGAAACACGACTTGCGAGATTCACTTGTAATCTAGTTTCATAGTTTTACTTGTCCAAATAATTACTGTATATGGAAATATGCTGAATAATTACTCTTATATACACTTTTTATACATTTACAGTGATAACCACCAAGGTGACAGTTTTATTTTATATTTATAAGTATAATAGACTTAATGTAACGTTTCTTTTACTGAAGACTGTGTTTTCATTTTGATGAACATAATAGTTTTTTGTATTATTTAACAGACCCTAATGGAAAATTTTAAAAAATTGATTCTTGCAGGTTGGAATATTTTGTTTGTATGGATAGGCAACACTATTTTGTCACTAAAATATCATTATTACTATGTACATTTAAATTTCTTACAATTTATATTCTTGGTAACAAATTATATATATTATATGTATGTATATATATATATATATATATATATATATATATATATATACATACATATATTATATATTATATATCATACACTTTTTTGGAAGGAATTTTCTATAAAACATTTTGGTTAAGTATTATTTTGTTATTATTACTTACTTTTATAGCAGTTACTAAATACCTTTCCATTTGCTTATTAATTAATTAATGTCCGAATGTACCATGATTGGCTCTTTATTCCTTTCCCATTGGAGTAATGAATCTTTTGAAAATGTGAAGCTGATAAGTAACACATTAATAAAGTGGGAATTACTTTTTTCAAAAGAAGTGGATTTCAACAATTTTGCATGTTTAAAAAACTCATTAATCGTCTGTTTTTTAAGCTACAACCGTTCTGGAGTGTAGTAAACAGTGAAAGAAACGGACGACAACAATAGTTGCAATTTCAAATCTGTATCGCAACAAATAATAAAGTGGTTGATAATCCTGCTAAACACCTCAATACTTTCTTCACTCAGGTAGCTGAATTGACTCTAAAACAGAACCAAAAGAATCTAGAAAACCAAAATGACAACCTGCCTAAAATATATGAGTGTTAAAGTTCATTAATTTTAACCTTAACTAACAATAAAGAAGTAAGAGCTATCATAAACTCTCTTAAGTCAAAACTATCGAGTGGAATGGACAAATATTCGTCTATGCTCATAAAACATTGTGCTGAAGAAGTAACACCACCTTTAGTGAGCATTATAAACAAATCATTTACCCTCTGTCAATTTCCCTCTGCAATGAAGTAACACCACCTTTAGTGAGCATTATAAACAAATCATTTACCCTCTGTCAATTTCCCTCTGCAATGAAAATATCCAAAATGTATCCAAAAAAACAAAAAAAAGGACTTACAATTGAAGTACAAAATTATCAACCAATACCATTGGTTTGTACTTTTTCAAAAATAATGGAAAAAGTGATTCTTAACAGATTTAGGAAACATCTAGAGCAATCAAATCTAATTACCAATTCTCAACATGGGTTCTTGAAAGGAAACTCTACCACTTCTGCCATTATTAGCCTTGTTGAATATATCATTGACCAAACTGACAAAGAAAATTACATCTCTGCACTTTTCCTTGACTATACTAAAGCTTTTGACTGCCTAGAACATGATTTGATCTTAAGGAAACTATCATCCTTAGATATCAGATGTACAGTCAACAACTGTTTCCTAAAGGACAATCCCAAATAGTTAAGGTGTAGAGCACTATACTTGGCCTTAAAACACACACAATATCTGTTACACGAGAAGTACCTCAAGGATCCATTCTAGGTCCAGTCCTCGTTGTTATTTTTGTCAATGATTTCCCAACATACCTCCAAGACCACAATACCACATGTGTGATGTATGCTGCAAATGACACAACACTCTTGATAAAAAATATCACTGCTAAAGGAGTGTACATTACTGTATCTAACTTGCTAAATAAGGCAGTATTGCAGAGGAAGTAACCTGGCTGTTAACACATTAAAACATACAATTAAATTTCAGTAAAAGAAAGGACCACATTACTGACGTAACAACTGAAAACCATGTGAGATTCCTTGGTATCACTCTGGATGGGAATCTCACTGGACTGAGCACTTAAACAGCCTCCGTAAAAAATTCAGCACTGGCACATATATTGTCTGGCAGATAAATTGGATTGCGAATTTTCAGGCAGCAATGACAGTTTACCATTCACTAATAAAAGCCTATATGAGGTACGGGTTTGTTGTGTGGGGTGGATCCTCTGCTGGAAATTTCAACGAGTGCTCATACTACAGAAAAATCCATAAGAATACTTGTACCCCAACAAAGCTGCAGATATTCTTTCAAATCCATGGGAATAATGACAGTTACTGGGCTGTACATTCAAAGATTAGTTTTGCATTCTCATCAGCTGGATCTCCAAACAGGGCAAGACCTCCACTGACATAACACCCGTCACGTAGCCAATTTTGTTTTGCCTCCACACCATACAGCACTTTTTGAAAAAAACCATCTTACATCGGCTTAAAATTGTGGAACATTACTAAGCACTCTCAAAAGACTGAAGGGAGAAGCTCTGAGAGGAAACTCAACAACTTCCTTGTAAACCAGCCATTTTACACTCTTGAAGAATTCTTAGAAGCATGCAGGGAAGAATGGTAATTTCAAGACGCACCCCGATATTATTTATTGTCAACAATATTAATTTCAATATACGAGGTGTGTCCAAAAAGTATCCGACCTAGACGTCTGGCATGAACTGACGTTACTCTGCGGCAACGGCAATCTGGTCCCCTTCAAAGTACTCTCCTCCACAAGCCACTACCTTATTCCAACGCTCCTCCCACTTCCGGAAACACTCCTTAAATTCATTTTGCGGAATGGCTAACAGGTCCTTCGTCGCATTTTGTTTTATTTGTTCAACATCGTTAAATCTTTTTCCTTTCAAAGGAATTTTTAATTTCGGAAATAGCCAGAAGTCACAAGGAGCTATGTCAGGACTGTAGGGAGGCTGTCGTAGTTGGTTGATGTCGTGTTTGACCAAAAAACGCTGAATAAGATTTGAGGAATGAGCTGGCGCGTTGTCGTGGTGCAGGATCCAGTCACGGCTTGTCCACAGTTCAGGTCGTTTCCTTTGCACTGCATCTCGTAGCCGCCTTAGGACCTCAAGATAATACTCCTTATTCACTGTCTGGTCTCTTGGAGCATATTCGTGATGAACAACACCGTCCTGGTAAAAAAAAAACTGTCAGCATTGTCTTGACATTGCTTCGACTTTGTCTTGCTTTTTTCGGCCGTTGCTCTTCTCGAGTTTTCCACTGTGAAGATTGAGCCTTTGTTTCAGGGTCGTAGCCATAAACCCATGACTCATCACCAGTAATAACTTTTTTAAATAGTCCTGGGCCACTTTTTATTAAATCCAGATTGTCCTGTGCGATTTCAAGTCGACAGTTCTTTTGGTCTTCTATCAGCAGCCGAGGAACAAATTTTGCTGAAACATGGTTCATTTTTAAATCTTCGTGTAAAATGTTACAAACTGACGATTTTGGTATTCCTAAATCTTCTTCCAGCTCTCGGACAGTCAATCGACGGTTTTCATTAATTGCTGCACGAACACGTTCAACATTTTCAGCGTTTCTGGCCTGCCAGATCGGTCATCACTCTCCACTGATATGCGGCCATTTTAAAACCGCCTAAACCACTCTTTTATTTGTGTATCGCCCATAGACACGTCACCATAAACTTTCCGTGTCATAGTAATCGTCTCTGATGCTGAATGGCCAAGTTTTTGGCAAAATTTAATACAAATGCGCTGCTCAACACGTTCAGTCGTATTGAAATGCGACACACACACATGGCAGTACTGTATGGAACAGAGCGCTGTGACTCACTGAGTGACCGGATCGTATTCAATGCCTAATATGGGAAGGAGTAGGCTCGCCCCTCCCCTCCAATAACCGGTTCAAGCCGGTCGGTTATGCCGCGGTCGCCTACTGATCGGCGGTCAGATACTTTTTGGACAGACATTTATAAATTTATCTGTTATGTTTTAAACATATGTGATTATTACTATTCTTGAAGAATGTGTAAATAAAGAAATTAGTCCATTATCTATTTCTAGAAATATGATTGTATTCATAAAAAAATGAATTTTACAACAAAATACAGAAGTAAAAAACTAGTTTTACAAAAAATATAATTACAAAGTGAGCACTAATATATTTGAATATTTTTAATTAAACATCTTTGGAAACGTTGTATATATTACAGTTTAAAAATATCTATGTTTCCAGATAGTGTTTCTTCTATCATTTAATATGCTTTTAACTGCTGCCAGATTTAAAAAAATTAAAAGCTGATAGATTTATTTTTGATTTTGTAATGGCAGTTTTGGTTTTTACACAAAACAAAGTGTTATGGTATAAGTATCAGTTTAATTTGTTTACTGGATTTTGTGGAAATGGCAAGAGATAAATGCTCATTCCAATTGTGACAGAGATACTTTTTGGTATTTTGCCTCTTCCCAAGTTGCATAAAAAAATGGAAACTAAATTTTAGCATTGAAGTGTATATTTTTGTAGTAAAAAATTAGCAGTTATAGAATGCTTTATGTTTTATTATAAATTACCTTTAAATTGATTCTAGTTTTTATGTGTTTAGGGTGTAGATTAAAACATGTTTAATGCAAGCCTGGTTTGTGCCATTTGTAATGGAGGAATAACTAGTGATTGGATAATCAATATAATATATGTTTATAATTATAATTATTATTTTTATATAATATCGAAAGATAATTTTGAATGGCATCAATAGTTTGTTAAATATACATGATATGACTATATATTTGTATAAATTAAATTTACATTGAGACAGAAAAAGTTTTTACGATTCTTACTTGAACACACACAAAAAATAAAACTTAAAATGAAAGGTATAAGACAAAGCTATTTAATTTTAAGTAACCGTTTCCACATCTCTAATAACAGTGGCAGTATTTATACTGTATTGAACACTAGAGAAAATTCAGATAAGGTTGAATAATTTGCTCATAGGGATATTAATTGATTAAATTTGGTTGATACATTTGATTACTATGTGTGCTAAATCTGATGTTTTAAATTCCCACTAATATGAGAAAATTCTTCTCTATTTGAGAGACTACTTTGGAGATGTCCAATTAATTGGACAGTTACAAAATTTACATTTAACCTAAATATTAAATATAACAGTTTTTGTAATAAAATATAGTATCAGTGTGTTAATTATTAATCATTGTATTCAAATATAGCAATATCTTCAATTAATTTATGCCGGATTATGAAAGAGACATAAATAGCTTCATAAATTGTTTTTATACTCTGGGTATATTCGTTATCAACTGCTGCCAGCAAATACTGACTGCATGTAACCCATTCCTTGTTCTGTTTCAGTTGATGTTGATTGTTGTTTATATCATGGGTTACATTGCTTCTTTGTTTATTTGGTTATGTACTATGTGCAATCATTATAATAATTCTTGTAGCTTACCATTGGGATGAGTAAATTAAATTTGAGTGATCTACAACTAATGACAGCTGTACATCTTTTTAAGTAAGTCTATAAATATTATGTAGCAAAAAATGAAACAACACACTCTCATTATGAAAACAACATTTTGAAACATAATAACAAGAAAAAATAAAAGAAATAATATTTAATTTTGTTAAGTAGTTAGTTTGTTACAATTATTTAGAAAACACATTTAGATAAATAACAAAAATTATAAATGCTGTAAAAATTCAGATTTTGGACTGAAATTGGAAATAATATAGTCAAATAGTAGTAGATGACAAAAAGCACAAATGAAGTTAACTATAAGCCAAAGTGTATAAAATTGTTATATAAATAAAAGATTATAAATACCTGTAGCTGTAAACATTAAAAAGTTACAAGCATGTTGATAACACTATGAAAATGCCTCAAATGTGCCTGGTCTTTCTTCCTAGTTAATCTGAAGTTTTGCATATCTCTAAAGAGATAATGTGGCTGATCTATAAGCTGCTTTATTGTGTTTGGTTACCTGTGCTGCTGAGCATGAAAATATCTCCCTGGTGTTCAAATAACTTTAATTCAATAACAATCGTAAATGATTGCCAACAAGTATATTCACATATTGAGGGCATACTAAATATAATATCTACATAGAGTGCAAGTGATGTAGGAGGGGTAGCTGAGATGGTCACTCTCCCTACGAAGACAAGTATAGCACTGCACACACTGTATTCATCTTTGTCCTCTTTGAAAGCATATGTACACTAATAATGATAGCAGGAACATTTTGCCATCCAAGAGATTGCCTTGAGATGTTATACATATGATATATTTTTAAAGAACTTCTGCAGTTAATTTATGAAGGAAATTTGTTGCTTTTAGAATCTTCTCTTGCCATGGAAAGAAGAATGTGAAACATTGGATTTTAATTTACACAAATATTTGGACATAAACTCAAGCAACAATAGCCCTATACAAGTGGATCAGACAGATCAGGTGGGAGACAAAGAGGGCAATCATGAAGAGAGGAGGGATCTGTCAGGTGACATGGGTGCTCGACTTCAGAATACAGGTAAAGAAAGTGGTCATCATTTTTAACTTTCAGAGTTTCACATCTTGGTACGAATAAACTTATAAATGAAGGCAACATATTGGTGAAGATGAAATTCAGGTAGTTTTTTATATTCCAGATTTCCTAAAGAAGATAACAGAGGACTGTGTCAAGTCTATGTTTCACCTGAGTCGGAGACTTGTCACCGCACATAATGCAGTCCTGACTACTATTGGAGTCCAGCGGGAGCAGGTGGAGACAGGCTGCCAACTGGTGGAGCTCCAGGAACTTGTGCGTAGCCTACAAGCTGAGAAGTTGGAACTTGAAAAGAAACACAAGTAAGTTTGAAAGAATGTAATTTCATATTGTAAAAAAACTATTTGCTAAAATGGCATCTCTGCTTATTTTTAAAGCAAATTTTGTTTAATTTAGGACAATAATCAGTGAATAAAAAGTTGTAAAAATATTAATGTTTACATAATTTTCACATGATGCTTCATTGTAACAAATTTCAGTTACTAGCAACTAATCCTAAGTATTAAGTGTATTGATCTTAAAGTATTTAGTGTAAATTTAAAATAATAACTTTGTTAGCTTACCAAAATACATTAGTTCACCCTTCCTTGGAGACATGTTTCATTCTTCCTGTGAGATCCAGTGATTTGCCATGAGGTTTTCGATGCCAAGATCCTCTCTGGAATGTGGGTCCAGTTTCTATTGTAACCATTAGGCTTCTTTGACAATCTTTTAGTTAGCACGATGATTTTCATTGTCAAAAATTCCGATTCTGTTCAGCCAATTGGCTTTAACTAATCACCATCATGTAAGCGATCATCAGTCATCTTTACAAGATCTTGGTTCTCTGTCCTTGGGAGATAGATATAATCAATTTGTGCCTACATGCCTTTGGTAGGAACCATGTGAGAACATTACAGCCAAACTATTAAACTGTCAGAAGCTTGATAAAAATTGTGTCAACTTTATGTTGCTTTGTTGGATGTTGTTAAGTTGTTCGCCAAAATATTAAAAAATAGTAATAATTTAATATTTTGTCCATGAGAGCTGGGAACTTAGAAAGCAACATTGTTTTCTTAGTGAGTGTGTAAAAAACAACTGAATGTCTAAGAAACATTCCATGGGATTGGGTTGGATAGTTTTTACAATTTTAGTAGTTGCTAAACTTCCAAATTTTTCTTTGTTAGTAAATATAAGTAATATGGTTGTAAAACAGACATTTATTTAAATTTCTTTAGATTTTCTATTTCATTTCAAATTTCTGATCCTACTACTATCCTTAAAGTTCTAAAGTTGATGTGGGTGTGAGGAGAAATAGTAAGATGTACTTAAACATTGGTAAAACAATGAAGATATGAAACTAATTAACAATTAATTTATTTCCTAATCTTTTAATATCCCTCTCCATTCACTGTAATAAAAAGTAATCACAAGATAAGGAATTTATGTAGAATTTTATGAAAAGAAAAAGAGGATAAAACATTGTTATCAGGTGGTTGTGAAAATAGAGTTATGTGGATAATTTTAAGGCTCAGATTACCATATTTTCAAAAAATAATTTGCTTTATGATGTTCAAGTTTTTTCAGATAATTTATTAATCTGCTCAGTGGCCCTTTCAAATTCAAATTCAAATTCAAAACAATCTTTATTTACCATTTGCACATTACATTACAAGAATAAATATACAAATATAAATGGTGTCAATAGTATGAACTTAGATTTAAGAACTAAATACATAAGTTAATTTGCTAAAACAGTATGTATATAAACAAAAGTATAATTAATATTTAACCAATAATCTATAGTTTATTCCACACTGCTTTAAAAAACTCATTAAATGAGTATAATGTTTTGTCAACAAGATATTCTTTTAATTTTAATCTGAACAATTTGACATTAGGAATGCTTTTGATATTTTCGGGGATACTATTGTAAAACTTTACTCCAGCAACTAATGGGGTTTTTCTCTTAAATTCTAATTTTAATTTTGGTACTACCAACTGGTTTCGATTTCTAGTCAAGTAGCCATGTGATGATCCCAATACAGGAAGTCTATCCCCAGCTTTCCTAACAGCCACCACAGTGGCTAACAGCCACCCTTCATTGATTATCTGTAAAAAATGTTTACTGTATGAGTTGTTCCACCTAAGACAGCACTGTTCCAAAATATTTACAGTAGGCCTATTATCTTGTACAAGTAGATTCAGCAAATCATTTGTAGTTTCATCATATCAGCTGTAAATTTTTTTCAAGTAAACATAAAAATATCAATAAGTACACTTAATTTTGGACAAAGCTGAAGGACTTTACAGCAGAGGAGTCTGATGGACAACTTCTCAGGTACAGAAGTTATTCAAATTAATTGAAAGTACAGTATGTGAGATTGCAACATTAAATCTAAATATTGTTCGGGTGGACTATAAGTCACTTGACACTAGCAGTTACTGAGTATCAGTTTGACTATAGTTGTAGCTAGTCAGCTGTTAGTTGTGACAGTACTGTTTTGGGGTAATGTTGAAGTTATTAAATTATACATTTTGAAGTGGTTTTATATTGAAATTAATCACTAAATACTTTAATTGTAAACATTTAATAAAATACATTCTTGAAGCTCTTTTCTTATTGGAAACTATATATTAATTTAAAACAAACTCTCCAATAGTATAAGTTTTTTTATTAAAAAACTTATATTATTGTAGAGTTTGTTTTAAATTAATATTTAATAAAATGCTTAATTATTGTTGCAATGCATTGTTGTTATTTTGTTTAGATTATTTTGATTAAACACCAGAAAAGAAATTTGAGGTATTTAGCATAACAGTGTATTTAATATCATTTCCTGTATGTGTGAGGATTACCCAAAAGTTCCTGTAATAGCTCTGCTGTGGGCAGGGCTTGTGGAGTACAACCTTCTGCAGCTAGGTGTTGGTAGCTCTGACAGTTAATTAATGGTCTGTCAAAGGTCTAAAAGCACAATATTTTCAATTTTCTTAACATTTTCATCTGATCAGATAGTTGATGAACGTCTGGAACGAAGATTGTCATCAATGGACATGTCGCCATTTTTATACAGAGAAAACTACTTGTACACAAATTTTTTCCATAGCGGCATCCATGTAGGTTGTGATCAAAATTAAAACTGTTTCAACAGCATTTTAACAAGCAGAAAACAAAATTTCAAAGCTGCACACTGTTTGCCCAAACTTGCCATCATAAAAAAAGAAAATAGTAAAAAACAACAGCAAAAATAGTCACTACAGAAGAACAGAACAATCCAGGTAAATGATCCTGGTGGCATATAAATGGCGATGAGTTGTGCTACCGACACCTAGTGTCAGAAGTTTGTACTGCACTTATGATGTACATACACCATGCTATCCATGATGTATGATGAGACTTATCTTGGTGGTGTTCGTGTTCCAAGATCTGCTATAGAATTGCTGATCAAAGACCATGAGAATGAACTGGTGCTGGTGAACAACTTGCTAGCCAAGGTACAGAAGGAGGAGCCACTGGCTCTGGGCGGGGACTGGGACATCAAACGTCGGGAGTTGGAACAAAAACATCGCAGAGAGGTAGAAGATCTCCGTACTTACTTTGAGAAGAAATGTGCTGATTTAGAGAAGCAGTAAGTAAATTGAATCCCCAACATTTTGTCTATATTAACTGAAGTACAAGTTTTTGTAGCAATTTTTCTGCTCTGTTTGAAACTTTGGACCTATGATTAATCATACCATTTTTAGTTTGTTTAAACTTTCATTGTGTGAAGGCATTCAAGACTGGCACTTTGAATTTTACTAAGTAAATTAGTCAATTATTATACAGGGTGCAGCAGCATAACTTCCTTTTTTAAAATGCACGCCATTCAGTTAGTTGATGTCATAGCGGAGTGCTAGTGGTCTCATTCAAGAGGGGGTACTGTAAAGTTTTGTCCCGCCACGGTTCAGTCGCCATCCTGCGTTGGAATAGTGAGGAGCGTGCCTTTGCCGTTGAGGCCTACTTTTCAAGCGGATGTTCGGTTATTGCAACACAGCGTGCATTTCGGAATCGCTTTAATTTAGCCCCGTTGGCTCCCGTCCGAGACCGCAAATCAATTGTTACATGGGTTTGTTACAATTGTTACTACATTCAGACAAACTGCAAGTGCGACAAAACGAAGAACTGGAATCCTTCGGCCCGTTAGATCACCTGAGAACATCGATGAAGCAGTGAGAGCGTCAATGTTGCGATCACCACGGCGTTCTGCGCGCAAACACACATCTGCCCTCGGACTATCCGATCGTTCTGTGAGAAAAATTCTTCGTGATGATCTTCATTTTCATCCCTATAAGATGGCGATAGTGCAGAAACTTTCAGAACGTGAATTCAATTCTCAGATGAACGCGTGTGAGCTTCTTCTTGATGTCGTTCCCGAGGGTGCTATTGTTTGTTTTTTAGCGATGAAGCCCATTTTCATTTGTGTGGGTCGGTTAACAAACAAAACATGCGCTACTGGGCTGACATCAACCCTCGAGAATTGCATCAAAGGCCTTTGCATTCACCGAAAGTCACAGTGTGGTGTGCAATTTCCTCAGCTGGAATTATTGGTCCCTGGTTTTTTGAGGAAAATGAGGTTACAGTGACAGTGACAGGGACCGGTATGTAAACATGGTACAGAATTTTTTTTTCCCCACGGCTAGAAGATTTGGATTTGGGGGACACTTGGTTCCAACAAGACGGTGCAACAGCACACACTTCGAGAGCATCGATGGCTGTTTTGAGGGAAAACTTTCCAGAGCGCCTTATCTCAATTAGAGCTCTCCCGATCTTTGTGATTCCCGATCTCGCGAAATATACCTTGTGATTTTTTTCTATGGGGTTTTTTGAAATCCCGTGTCTATGTGAACCGTCCAAGAACCCTACAAGATTTGAAGACCAACATCCGAGAAGGAATTGCCAGCATAACACCTGCTACGCTAACAACAGTCATGACAAACGCCAGAAATCGGCTTACGCAATGTATGGAGAATGGGGGACGTCACCTAACAGATTTGATCTTCAAAACAATGTAAATAAAAACTTTAGACATGTACCTACATTATAAAAACTAAATAAATATTGTCTGATGCATACAATAGTTTTTATTGAGTTTTGAAAAAAGGAAGTTATGCTGCCGCACCCTGTATGTGTAATTGATGGCTGGTTCTGCAAGGTTTCTATAATTAATATGATTGTTTACTGTACAAATTAATATTTTTAGATCTTCACTACCAGTGCTTCCTCAATACATTTTGGAAATATGATTACTAACAGAATCAGTTAGTGAAATGCAATTCTATAAGCAGTCAATCCTTTTCTAGACAGTAATGGAAATTTCCCAAAATGTAATAAATGTTACATAGGAAACATAAAGTTTTTCTTTAAATTTCAATCCATAGGATTTTACAGTCATGTCATATGTAATAAAGAAATTAATACAAGAGTTAAAATATGATTCCCAAAGCAAGTATTGAGAAAGACAATTTTGGTGTTTGGGATAGCTTGAATACAGCACAAATCATGAGCAGCATTAACATTATTTGTGTAAAAAGAGTATGGGATGCTTAATGCAAAGTTTTAAATAAAATCTTTATTCTGACCCTTCTGAGTAGCAGCATTACAAATAGTTGTTGTTGTGCAATAAATTCCAATCTGATAAATTTTCTCAGTATTGCCAATTTAATTCAAAAAGTTAATATGCATCCAGATGCCAAAAAATTGAAAATTCTAAAAAGGTTTCTGATGTGTATTAATTGTATCTTTATCATGAGATATCTACCATAATCCTATGACTAAAACTGAGGGAATAAAGGTGTTTGAAATTTAACATTGTTCGTATGAAACTAAAGTCATAATGGCTGCCAGTACAGCCGGCTCTTAACTTAACCTTGGATACTGAGGAGAACAATACATATGCAATCTTTCAGATCCCTAAAAAATAATAGGAACACATGTGAGAGGTTAATACATAACAGGAAGTTATCAGAGAAAAAATAGATAAAATTATTTAAATATCTAAAGGAAAGAATCGTTATTAAATTGTTTTATCAAAATATAAGCTCTCAGTGGTTTTTTTATCTAACCTAAAGGAATGGTATGTGAAGGTCCAGGTATGCATGATAAACCACAAAAAAGTAGAAATTTGTTGAGGAGAAAACGTTTTGACTAATATTGCTGAAGGAGATAAAATTAATTTCTTAAAATCCTTCAAATAGCATATGTTACTGTAACACATTAAACAGTTAATATTTACCTATATATTTGCTTTAAAATATTATTCATTTTGAGATAAACTCAATAACCAAGTAATTGTTGATTACTTACTCTATTTGACAGAAGAATGAATGCTAAGTTATCAGGTTTGCAGGCTAGGACACGCCTGTTTCTCAAGTCAGGCATTGTTATATAAGCTGTGTTTGGTCAAATTTTTTTAGTTTTTTCATAGTTTCTGGTAAGGAAATTAAGTTAAATGGAAAATAAAATTTATTAAGTAGAAAACTTTATTAGTGTTAGAAAAGGAATATAATGTTAAACTGAGTTCAAATGGAGACAATTACTGTGCCATTGTATAAAAAACATAAAGAGGTTATGTTTCAGTGATTAGGTGAGTTTATGTTATATAAACATTTAGCTATAAAGCCATTTAAAATTATTAACCCTGAAACTGATTGTTGAAATTGCCATTTTCCTTGTTTGTAAAATTTATTCAAAATAGCATAAAACCAAGGCTAATTGTTTCTTATTAAGTATAATTTCTTTCATCATTAGATGTTGAATCCAGATTTATGAGTGTAATCATAAAAATAGATAAGATATGCATTCTTTTAAATTATTTTCAATTCTTTTTGTTACAAAATAAATGTTTTAATAAACTTACAGAAAACCGCAGGGTTGTCAAGCTTTTAAAATAATTGTTTTCAAATTTTATGCTGAGTCTAAAAATATACAGTTACATGGTTAGCAAACTACAGCAATAAACTATAAAAAAACAAAAACCTTGAAAGCAGTAAATTTGTTCATTACTGTAAAAAATTAACTAATATAAAAAATAAATCCAAGTTTATCGCATCAACATATTAAAAAATTATAGTAATTTAAATAAAAAAAAGATAGTTGAAATGAACTTCCAAGATAAGAAAATGCTTTCTTCCATTAGTTTTGAAACATGTTTATGCTAATATTTAACTTTATTTGTTGATAGTCTACTTGAATAAAATTCAAACCATATGTAAAAAAATATTTAAATATCAGCATCACTAGCAAGCATAAGCTAATAAGCTGATACAGTGCATACTTAATTGCATTGTAGTAATTGCCTTCAAGATAGCGTCATTTGTGAACTCATTATATGATGAGCAGCAACTAAACAAATGTATATGGTATTAACCCTAGCAGTGTATAAAGTGCATGTTACGTGTGTTCACCAAATGTCACATGCAGCTCAGGTTTTTTGGATTATATATATATATATTATATATATATATATATATATATATATTACAAGTCTTTATATTTAATGTAACAGGTGTGGTAAACGCTTTACAAAAATAAAATATAATTTCGAAAGCTTGCACCAACGGTCTGAACGATTTACCAAATACGTTATATGTGACCAATCACAGGACTAATATACATAACTGACATACCTTTGCAAAATGTCACTAAATGCAGAAATTAATTATCTTTTCAGTACTCTGACTGCCATTTTATTCCTGTTATACTTTGTTTACCATAAGCATTCTTCCAAATCCTTAAATCAGGTGTAGTAGATTGTGTAAAATACGTTGTTTTGGGAAAATGTAATAAACTCTTATAGTTTGATGGGTTTAAATTGAAAAATCTCGTTAAAGATGAAGAGCTAATGTATCAGAAGAATTGTTAAGAAGTATTTTGTGGAGTGGGGTTGCCGACCTAGACTACTTGGTAACGAAAGTTATAACCTTTGTGAAGTGCAGTAAGTTCTTTTTTGTATAATATACTACTAAGGATTACTTTGGTTAGTATTGTGAAGTGTTTTATATATAAATAGATTATGAAAGTGGCATGTTTTAGTGCTAAAATTATTATTTATTTGTACAACAAATTTCATATTTCTTTGTGGGCTCTAGGCCTATCTCTCCCAAAATGGAATATTAATTTACTACATTTCTTTAGATGAAAATGTAGTTTTATAATCATTTGTTTTATTGTTTTCTTTAATTTGGATTATATTTTATCCCTTTTCAAAATTATTTGTAGATAGCAAAGGTTTAATAAACTGTTGTACATGAAAGTTATTAGTCTTGATAAATATTCTTTTTGCTATAAATATTTATAAATATCTAGTAGGCCTACATATTCTTTTCAGTTTGGATTATATTTTACGCTTTTTCAAAAACTATTCATAGAATTGCTAAGGTATTTATTTCATCAGTTATAAACTACTTTTTATCTTTCCAAAAAACCACTTTGTTTAGGTTTCATATCATCATGTATCTTTTTAATTTTTAGCCATATTACAACATATTTCATATGTATTTATTTACAGATATGTTTTTAATAAAATATGCTATAGAAAAAAATAAAAAAAATATTTTTGTATAATTTGCTTTTACAAAAACCTGTATGCAATATTTTCAGCAAAACATATTAATGAGCGGCCCATTTACATATAATGTTATATTTAATAATTTATTACTCAAAGTATTTTGACCTTCTACTTCTTTTCTATTACCACATTAGTTTCCTGTGTGGAAAATATTTAGAATAAATTATAACAATTCTGTCTAAAGCCTAATTTGTTTCGTAATTTTCATTAAACATTTGAGATTCCATGGTTTTTTTCTTTTCTTTTTTGCCTCTAAAAAAATTATATCTTTATAGCTTTGGTTACAGATATTGTTATTTCATAATACAGTATACTCTTGACAATATAAAAATATATTTTTTACATTTTATATTTACACTAAGGTATAAAAAAAAAATACTTAGCATACTTTTCACAATTTTGTGTAACGTATCCATGTTTTATAAAATATATTGCAGAAATTACAATTTTTGCTTTTACTGACACATTAAGTACATCTTTTTCTGCTATATTATGCAGAAAATATATTTTGTTTCTCAATATATTTAGGCTATTCAGAATTTTCGTAACCTTTTTTTACTGCTAAAAAGTGGTAAAAGTAAAAATGTTGTTACAAAACTTTGTCCTGGTTTTCATTCTTTTTATGACAACATATAGTAAAATATAACGTTACAATATAAGTTATAGTAACCCTTTCTAAAACTAAATTTCATCAATAAACTAAAATTATGAACAATGTAAAATTTTCACAACTGTTTTAATAGCTAATATAGTTTATTTACTTGTTAATAATTTTTAAGACAAAATGATTTCCATCATGATTTCAGTCTAATGTTGGTGGCTTTTAATACCAAAGTCCCTTGTCTAATCTGTGCTATGAATTATGAATTTTTACTAATTAGTTATTACTAATTAGTTATGTATTGAAATCAAGTTATTTGACAATATAATAAAATTATGGAAATGACAAGAAGTTAAAATTAATTTGTACCAAACATATGTTAAAACATCTCTTAAAGCAACATAAGTTTAAACACATGTTTGAGAAGAAAGAAAACTCAGGTGTCATTTTTTATTTTATAGGTTATGTTTATAAGTATGTTGTATTTAACCTATATCCAAATTATTGTAATTAAATTAACCCTTTTGTGAATGGTATTTAATGTATTATAAAAAAATGTAGACAACAACTTTCAGTTTGAAAATAATTTGGTTTTGAAATTAAATAATTGTATTTATGTGTACTGTTTCAAAGTTAATTTTGAAATTGCAAAGGTATTGTAATCTTGTAATACTCTAGTCATAGTACATTGTAACTCTTTTACAGCCAAGTGATTTACTAACAGACTACCTATTCCAATACTGCCAAGCCATTCACCAGAGGCATGTCTTAAAACTGCCAGCTAGAAATTGCTGTGTTTTTTCTGAAGAACTTTGGTATTACAAAACAGTAGCCTACTAAAATTGTGTGTACTATAATTAAAGAAATAATAAAATTAGTTAACTTTTTTCTTTTGTTTCTTTAAATTTGGCTTGGTGCAGAATATTGAAGATCCAACTAAATTTGTCTTCCACAATCATTAGTTGATAAACAATATATTTCTGAATCAATAAAGAGGAAACACGGAGATAACTTTAAAAATAACATTTTCGTGGGTATTTTTTTTAAGTAAAAAAATTAACATAAACATAACAAACCATTTTTTTAGAAGGTCATTCAAATTTTGGCAATTCATAAACATAACCCTAAGAGTACAGTTTATTCAAATGTTTTATTGGCAGAATTCCAAACATTTAACAAGGTTGAAGAAGATATTACTTAATGTGCTACAGAAGGACCCAAAATCTCATCTTGGCCTACTATGTGAACTTTTCAGAGATAATTTGTTTTATGGATATATTCTGTATGCCTGGTGTCGTCTTAAAGTAGTCTATACTTTGATGAGGGTGTCTTGTTGACTACACTAATCCAAAATTGTTTCATTTCATAAGTTTATCATCATTTCTCTGGAAGACTTTCGAACGTATGGTGAAGAGATACTTAAGAAAGGGAGCCCTTTTAGACACTCCTCTTTATTGAAATCAACATGCATACAGGGTATATGCCTGTCAAGTTCTGTGACACTGACTTGCACCATCTGCTGAGTAGGATTGAGAACAGCCTGGCTACAAAGGAAATCACACTATGTTCTTATCAAAATGTTATAGTTTTTTTTTTAATAAGTGTTCCACAAAATCCTATAATAGTCATATAATATTGAAAAAAGTAAATGATCACTTTTATTTAAAAAAATGTAAAATTTAATCTTGATATGTGTATGTTTCATATTAGACCTTTAAAATTATTTGCAACTTGACTTATGCTTACATTTAAAGTTTTTACTTTTACCTAGTGCACAGAGAAAACTTGAAAACTTTCCATTGACATAAAACAGTTTCTAGACTTTATGGTGATATGCAAGATTAATTTTGCCAATGAATTAAATGAATGTCAATTTGTTCATGCCATGTACTCCTTGCATTTACTGTATGTGTATATACCAATTTTACGTTGGGTTAGATTTTAATTTGATAAATTTAATTATATTTGAACAACTATCATCCAAGTTTTCTGGTGCAAACCATGGTGGAATTCTTGAGATATTTAGAGAATTTGCTTGGGAAAGCTATTTCATACAACATAGATGTTAAACTTAAATATTCCAAGAATTTACTGTGTAAGCAAAAGCAATGTTTTAGTACGGTTTGCACTGGAAAATGCAAATGTTAGTTATGACATTACTAGCTGCCTAAGCATAATAGCTAAAGTTATTTTAAAGTAACTACATGAAATATTAAAACATAATGATTTAAATAATGAATCTTTTAAAACTTTTGACACAATTAAATTATAATGAACTGTTTCAATTCCGACAAAAAAAGTTAAGTTTGCTATCATCTGTGATCTCAGTTATATTGCAAAGTTTATATACAAGGTTTACTGAGGGTTAATATGTGTTAATAAAATAGTGTGGTATGTGATGGTTTTTTTTACTTTGTAGCTACTCCGAGGAAATTTACAGTCAGAGCCAACAAAGCTGCAAGGTGTCAGAGGGCAGTTGTTCGTCAGACATAGGCAACATGGTTGATCTCTATGACACAGGGTTGGACGAGCACAATCATCTGTGAGTAAATTCACAAGATACCATGCTTTCTGTAAAAAGACTTATTAATCTCTTTCTTATATTATAATTTAACTTTCAATTTTTAAAATAGTTGAAATTTAAAATAATTTCTATCAAAAAATAGCCTAAAATTACAATCAAATATTTGTGTACAACTATTTACTAGTACTGGTGTGAAATTTATTGATAAAAATGACATGGACGTGAAAATACACTCTAAACTTTAAAATCATATTGTTTGTGAATACACATAAGTTAATTATACATTTTAAAATTTATTTTTCAGAAACAATGATGAAAAACTTCATGAGCGCTGTGAGAAGAAAATCGAGGAACTTAAAGAGGAACTGAAAACTCTGCAAGAGAGGTGTAAGACAGATGTAGAGTCTCTTAGTTCACAGTATCCAGATGAGTTCATCTGTAAATTGTGCAGAAAGAAGTTGACAGCTTACAGGAAAGATGAATATGGGCAACCAGGAGACAATAGTTGTGACTTGGATAGCGATCTGGATCTCAAAGTTTATCAGATTAAAGAAGAAGTGAGGAAGGATTACGAAACTGAAATTGAAAAAATAAAGGAAGATATTATTGAACAAGTACTGAAAAGCAAAGATGAAGAGATAGAAGTGATTAGATCACAACTAAATAAGAAACACAAGATGGAAGTGGAGAAATTCCAACTCAGATATGATGAGATGGCAAAAAGAGAAGTGGAGAATTCTGCATTGCTGGTAAAAAATGAAGTGTTTATGTCACATGAGCTGAAGGAGAAAACAAAGCACAATGAGCAACTAAAAAGAAAACTGAAGGTGCTCAGTGAACAAAAAGAAAATGAAATGGAGAAATTAAAATCTGAATTAGTCAAGGCACACAAGAAAGAAGTGGAGAATATGAAGCAAGCTTTTGAAATTGAGATGACAACAAGAATAGGGGCGATCCTGGAGGAGAAAACTGACATGGAGGATAAGTTCAGAAAACAAGTTGAAAAAATGCAAAAATCCATTATGGAACTACACTTGGAGAAAGACCATTGGCAGGTAACAAAATGTTAAACTCTGGTATGATTGTTTTTATCTAAATTTTAAGTTTTCCAGTCAATACATCTTAATTCTTAGGCTTATTTAGCCAATGTCATGATTATCATCAAGGTTTTCTGGTTCAAACCATGCCTGAAAATTTATGAAATTCAAGATTTACTTACAGCAATTTGTCAGCCTAGCTCTTGGGAACCATTTGACTTAAAAAATTGGACAGTTGAACTGTTTTGCAATTTTTGTCAAAAATTTGTTAACTGAAGATAGAAATATTTATATTCCATATCAAGGTAAAAATATTTTAAGATTTTAATCGTTTTTAAGATTTTTTGACACTGAACCAAACACCTTGATGTTAGTTTGCCAAAGCAATTACATTGTTTTTAAAATACTACCACCTTGCTATGGAAAATATTTTACACATCAGCTTGCAGTATTGGTCAGATGAAAAAAGGAGAACTTAACCTGTCAATGACCACCAATGTAAGCAACAAAAATTATTATGGCTTTTTTATCACAGGCTGGTAACTTTTTGACAACTTGATGCTGTATCCTTTGTTGAAGTATTTTCTTTTTTTTTCTGGACTCCATTCTATTCATCCAGTCTTCCATCCAGTGTTTTATTCACAATCTTGGCTTAAAATCTCTCGACTGAAGATAGCTCTCCACAGTGATGCTGAAAAGTAGTAATGTCAATAATAGTGTTTGTCAAGTTTCAAAGTAGTATGAACAGGAAAACTTAGATGTTATCTATAACACCAGCCACATAGGCTTAAGAAGTAAGATGATTGTTTTTGTTTTTAAAAATATTTGGAAGACAAATTCTGTTTTTTATAGGTTTAAAGTGTATTTAGAGTTACTTATTATTTATATATTAGTAAGTTTAACCCTCCAGTGGTTCACTATACTACTACTCATGGTTCAGCCTATTTTGGACATTCTTATAGTAGGATCTAAAAATCCTGTCCATCTACTTTTTTAACATTTACTTTTATTTTATTTAGGAAACATCAATTTATATGGAACATTCACTTCATAATCCTTAAGTTGTTTCTGAGAATAAAAAATTGCAATATCTGCAAAAAATGCTTGGAACTTGGACTTTTGTTAAATTCAATTTTAACACTCATCCTGATTATTAATAATTGTCCATCGAAGAGAGAAATCGATCTTTGCAATTAATTTTCACTACACTTCTTCTTTATTGGCACTGAATTTTTGTGACCTATTTCATTAGATAATTGTTCGCAAGAGTTGGTAATAGTTTCTTAAAGTTGTATCATATAATTATTTTTTATAAATTTTGTAAAAATTTGTGATACACAATTTTTATGATATAAAACCTAACTTTGGTGTATTTACCAAGATTCTTGTATTGTTTACTTTCTTGACATCTGAATATTTTGATTCAAAATTTGACACCTGAAGAAGTGGACGGATACCAGTTTCAAAGCACAAAGATGGTAAATGTCTGTAATCCTATTATCTGTATAAATCAAACCGTGTTGCTTTCGAGATGTTAGTGTGCTTTTATCTGTGGCTGAATCAAATGTTGATAGGGTCCCTAGTTTCTCAGTTTACAGCCTATCAGGCATTGAGTACCAGGCAGATATTGAAAAATGTATGACCATCACAGTTACTAGTACAAAACAGGTTCACCTGTATTAACACGAGCATGGCTCTTATGGAATAGATCAGTATGGATTGATCATGATGCAAATTTGTAAAAAACTTCTATTAAATTTAACTTGTTTATTGAAAACCTATTTTGCTTACTTTTTGTATTTTCATTGATTTTGTTAGAACTTGTTTTCTTTGTATTAAAGTACATTTGAAGAAGAAATTTTCATTTATCAAGGAATCTTTAATCTTTATCTTTTTTTTTACTTTTATACAATGTTGAGTTTAGCTCCAGTTCCACTTCCTCGTAATGTTTAACATTCAACGTGAATCAACGCTTCGCACCATAGCTATGCTATTTCATATAAATTATTCTGAATTTGCATTTCTCTAATAACATTATATTAAAAGTAACATATCACTCATGGCAAGTGATCTAGGCTTGAGATCTATTGCAGTAAATTAAGATATATATATATATATACTAATTTAACGAATATGTACCGTAATATAAGTATATATAGTTTATACAACTTCTCTTCAAAGATACGCTTATCGGTACATATTAGGGAATGATTCCTGTAAATAAAATCCACCTTCCTTTGATTGAGCCGTACGTATTTCAACTACATCAGTGGTACCAGTGATAAAAATTAATTTCCATTTATTAGTATAAGGACTATTTGGTTTTTACAGACCACTAATATTTGTTCGTAAAATTAAGATTGGAATTAATATGTTGTCAAAAGTTATATTCTATACATGTTTTGGGAATAGAGTCTCACCATCATATATGTTTGTTGCAGGCATGCCAGGATCAGGAACTTCAACAGCTGACTGACAAAATTCGAAAGGACATTCTTCGTGTCTTGGAGTCACAAATCAAGGTAGGATCTTTGTAAACTGGTCTAGGGGCTTACTGCTGATAATACTTGATGTAAGAATATTAACATTTGTGATTTATTTTAATGTTATTGAAGACAGTACTTACCTGTAGCTTCGCATGTAGTCGAGGAGTAGGATAAAAATTTAGGGGGGTACCTGGACACAATTCCAAAGTTAATGAAATTTTGGTGTGTTGTTCGCTTGTGGTATAGGCCATGAGATAGGGTGGTTTTATGGGCAGTTGGGCACCTAGACAGTTCAGTAAGTAAGTTCATAAAATAATTTAAAAAGTATGGTATAGAAATGAGCAAAATTAATAATTTCCAAATATATCAAACCATTTTGTTTTATACTCCTTCAAACAGTGGAATTTGCCCCAACGGTTCAGATGAGGGAATGAAGACAATACAAAGGGAATTTTGAGGCTGCATAAACTAGAAAAGCAACTAAGCAATTGAGAAAAGATTTATTGAAGCTCAGGAACTCTTATCTTTTAAGTGGCAGTGAGGTCGATCGGCTAGAAGCAGCTCAACAAAATAAAATTTATGACTTTGTACTCTAAGAATAAGAAAGCTAGCCAATGAGGATCATATAGCTAAATTTACCAACACAAGTAAAGTAATATGGAAAGTTGTAAACAGTGAGAGGGCCACAAAAAAAGATTGGTGAAATGAAATGAAAGTTGAATACAGATGAAGGAATGAAGACTGAAGATACCAACAAAGTAGCTGAGCTCTTTAATGAAAACTTTGCAAGTATTTCTAAATAGACTGAAAGTGAATTCTCTTCATCAGGCTTTGTCTTACATTATACATCCTGTTCACCATGATCAACTTATGACATTCCGACCTACAACAACCAAAGAGGTTCTCAGCATAGTCAACAAAATGAAATCCTCATCTTCAACTGGAATTGATGACATCCCTTCACACCTTTTGAAATTATGTGCCCATGAATTAAATCATTCCCTTACAGACATTGTTAATAAATCGCTCTCACAAGGAATGTTTTTTGATTAACTTAAAATCTCCAAAATATACCCTCTGTATAAACATGGAGACCAACATGATATAAAAAATTTCAGACCAATTGCCCTACTATCAATAACCTTAAAAGTAATTGAGAAAGTTGTATTAATAAGACTATTTCATCATCTACTGCTAAACAACCTTTTACCTGCATGACAGCATTGCTTTATACAAGGAAAATCAACAATAGCTGCTTTTATAGAATTTGTAGAGAATGTTATTGACAACATTGAAGTCTGTAACACAGTCAGTAGCACATTCTTAGACTAAGTAAAGCATTTGATTGCCTTTATCATAGTTTAATTTTAACAAAGCTTGGCAACTTGGTGTTTAAAAATGTTGTACTTCAGTGATTTCAATCTTAGTGAATGAAGTAAACTGTTCATGGAACAACAATAAGTACAAGATCTACTTCACGAGAAATAACAATAGGAGTTCTCCAAGGCTCAGTGTTGGGACCTGTCTTGTTTATTATTTTCACATGTAACCTTAATGTTCATGGAACCTTATAGTTGAACAATCATGTTTGCTGATGCTACTGTTCTGCTAACCAATGATAATAATTCTGAAGCTTTGGAAATTGCCACATATATCACAGTTAACATGACTTAAGACTACTGTATAACAAACGACCTTGTTTTTAATGAAGGAAAAACAACTCAAATGATTTTGGGTAAACTCAAGGACAATATTTCTGGAACACCCAATGTTGCTAATGTTGACCAGACAAAGCATCTTGGAGTGATTCTTGACAATAGACTTTCATGGGACGCCCATATTGACTCATTGCGCCTGAAACTTGGTACGTCCTTGTGTGTATTAAGAACTGAAGCAATAACCACACAACTGACAACAAAGATAGCTTGTCATTCACTCTTTGAATCACACATTATATAAGAAGTGTTTCTATGGAATGGTTCATCAGCAAAGAACTCAAAAGCGAGCTATTAGGATCACGGCATCCAATGGCAAGATAGTTGCAGGCAAGGTTTTTGTAACACTAGAAATATTGACGTTTGTGGCTATTTATGTAATCGAGGTAATTGTACATGCTTTGAAACCAAGACTTCCTAAAAATGGTGATCTGCACAGCCTTCAAAACAGACATGGTCGAGACTTCAGTCTGATAATACACAGAATATCCCTTTTTTCTAAAAAACCACTATACAGAGGAGCAAACTCTACAATCTACTCCCATCTAAGATGAAGGAAGACAGCCCAGAAATTCTGAAGAGAAGACTAAGGACTTGGTTACTGGGGGAAACTTTTTACAGCCTAGAAGAGTTTTTGACATGTGCTAAAAAACTTCAAAGAAACACATAACCATGTATTTTCATTAAATTTTCTTTAAGAAGAAACTTTTGATTTATCAAAAGCTGTTGCTCTCAACACCACTTTCAAAAATAAACAAGTTTTATAAAATTAGTTATAGTATTTATTTATTATATTGTAATGCATATAATTCTCTAAATGTTTTTATATTTTGGAAACATTTAGTGTAAAAATAATATATTCCTTATTTTGAAAATAATCATATCCTAGTAACAAATTTTGCCTTTTGTGTACTATTTGTAGTTTTTACAATATATTTAATTTTTTCAAGAGAATATGGATACCACTACATATTTTCTGAAACTAGATACAATGAATAATAAATTTGCTATCTTGATTCTCATATTTGTTATATTATCACGCTTAACAAGGTGCAGTTCTACCACTTTTCAAAAATAAAGAATGAAAAAGTTATTTGTAAACATTTTTGTTTAATTATACATGCATAATTTGTGTACACCATAATTAAATCCACATTTCCCTGAAAAAATAATTCCTCACACACGTGGGTTTATAATATAAATATATTTTTTACCAAACTTTTAAAGTATGGGTACAAAACACTCAAAAATGGCCTGCCATCATGGGGAAGAATTACAGCCAGTTTTTGGGTTTAAAATTATGATATATGCAGAGGCTAGTAATCAAAGAGTTATTAGCCATGAGGGAAGCTCAAAAACAAACATTGCAGATATGATATATCTGTGAGTAACATTGACACAAGGAAGGAGGGTGGTTGTACTTTGGCCTCTGGTCTGGGCTGACTCATGACTCAGAGGCTGGAGTGGGAACAGAGTTTGGCAGTCTGGCTGTGTCTGTGACCAAGTGTGTTTGTGTACATTGAGCTAGACATCACAGGTTGGTTTCTTCTGTTCATTGCAATGACATTTAGTTATTTAATTTTAGCATAATAACATAATATGTTATGCAAGCATTGTGGTATTTTTAGTTTCTAGTGATTATCTAAATTTTTAGAGTATGTTGTCAGATTTAAGAGAATTATAGGTAAGAACTGAAGTATAAAGCTGACTCTGTCCAGTTAAATAAAATACAATGTCAATAAATTAGTAACTTAAATAGTTTTATAAACTAAGCAGCGAAGCTTAAAGAAAACGTAAAATAAGTTAAAGTTTATAAATGAGTTAAAAGTAATAATCTGTATAAATTACAACATATCTTTAATATGTAATAAAATTAGTGGTAATACTAATACTTTGATTTTCAGAATATAATACATATTTAAATAGAATGCTTGTGATAAACCACAAAGCAAGGCCATACACAATTGCTCACTGTTGATGGTATTAGAACAGCTAAGAGCTAGAAGGGTTTTAAATGGCAGTTTCCTGCTACACTTCGTTAATTAAATTCATCAGTTTTCTCTGTCTGTCATATTGAAGATGATAGGTGAAGGAAAATTATTTGTAACAGTGGAACAAAATTAAGATGGAACAAAATTAGTTTGTTTATGATTTAAGTAACAGCTACAGTTATTTAAAGATGCCTTCTCTGAAGATAGAAAATATATTATATGTTATCATTCTATTAGGAATGTAGACAGTTAAATCAGTAATAATTTTAAATCAGACCTACAAAAAAAGTTAAAGTTAAGAATTTGGAATTTTAAAATATTTATAAAAACATGCCTAAAGAAAATGTTATTTATTACAAAACAAATTTAATTTCTTTAAGTAAAATCTTAAAAGTTATATTTAGTTAAAAATGCTTCTTTAAGTTTTAAACAAGTCATTCATGTGAGTTCATGTACATATGCAAAATTCATATCCTTTTCTTCAGATATTTTTCCTTCAGCCGAATTACAAAGTTACCAAAAACTACTATTTTTCCAATAATTCTTTGAGAGTTATCAAAATGTTTTCTATTTTTACTGTCTTCAGGAAAAAGTGTTCTAAAAGGCTCTGACAGAGAAATAAAAATATATCACAGCCAAAAACGGAATGCAAAAATCAAGATATATAAATGTAATACTATCTTGATGTAGCTAATTGTGAAACAAGCAATATTTAATACTTAAATGCATGTTTCTACTATGTAACCGAGTGATTCACATTATTTTCAATGCCAAATTTTCACATTCTACAATAATTTAAAATGTTTCTTTTCCGTTTTATTTGTATCAATTACGTTGAAATAATATTCAATTCTAACATTGTACTTAGTTTTTTTTACAAATTACAGTTTTAAATGGTAATGGTAATAATGTGTTAAGTAAAATTATTACTATGGTACTCAATTTGTAAGAAACATAATTCCTGACTGAAGTTACTGTGGTTTTAATTGACTTAGTGTTATTTACATGTTTTAATTGGTCTATGGATAACCAAGAGCACTGCAGAATAAATAAATGTGTATACAAAATGAGTACAATCATATGACACTTTAACAAGTGATATATATATAAATATATCATCTCTCTCTCTCTCTCTCTCTCTCTCTCTCTCTCTATATATATATATATATATATATATATATATATATATATAAAACACATGTAGGTTAACTATCTGCAAGATATCTCGATAATTATTTCATCTGTAGACTTAAAAATTTACACAAAACTTCATTTTTACATAGGCAATGAGTTTAATGATGTTGCATGTCTATATATGAGATTTGGCTGAGCCTCATTGAAGCCTATCACTCAGTAGTAGATTGGCACAATTTCTCCTTTGTCTGCTAGGTGTAAAAACTTCTATTCTGTATGATTGTTTGTCCATAGGATATTTCAAGAATAAACTAGAAAGTTTGCATGGAACCTCAGCAAAGCCTATTATGCGACAGACATCTCCCAGTTTGTAATCTAGTTAATTCAATCAACAAATTCAAATGTCAGTCTTAAAATACCTAGAGGCAATGGTATTTTAACTTTTAAGCAAATTCTATGGTGGAATATTGTTCAATAGCATCAATAAGTATTTAAGAAAGTGTTTACTGTTATAACTACGTAAAAAACTATATAAACTACTGTTATAAAAATGCCTATGTAAAATTTTAGTACAATTGATTCATTAGTGTTTATGTGATTGAGTAACACACACACAGACAAACACCATTAGATTCTTTTGTAATAGTATGGCTATTATGCTGTAACAATTTGAACACTGAGCAAAAAGGTTTTCATTTTACATTATGCAAGCACAGCATTCAAAGTATTAAGTACAGTAATTTAGATTAATTGAGAAACTGTCTTAACAAATTTAAATGAAATATAATATAGTCCCAATCTTATGGTGAATTTAAATAAGTAAATGAACACAAAACTTAAAAAGTCGTAAGAATTTAACATTTTTTCAAATAAATTTAGTCTGAAATTCTAAAGTGATAAGTCTGACCTCTGCCCAGTCCACTGGTGATAGCAAACTCTTACTGTCAGTGTGCCTGAAGTCTTGCGTTTTAACTGTTGTCATCTAATCTAACCAATGTGGTGAAATGGTTGCTTGTGGTTTTATGGAATAATCCATCCATCATATCATTGAGAGTTATATCTAAAAACTTAATTGGTTTAAAGTAGTCTATACTAAACATCTTTCTGATTGGTATTTCGAGATAAGTATTGTTTTATTTTCATATATCAATATTATTTTGAGTTTTTTAAAATAATACTGTGATATTTATATGTTAAAAGCAGTTAAAAAGGTTTCTGTTTCTTGAGAAAGTTTCTGTATCAAATAGGTTATGTCATAAAGCATAGATAAACTGTAACAAAGCTTATACTGTGGTAAATATTATAGGCAGAATTAGGGCAATTCGTAAGAGGAGTAGCTTTTACTGTTCTAAATAAAATAAGTTAATTTATATGTGTTTTTTTTAGTCACGAGAATTGTGCTTACCTCTAAATTTGGAATACTTTACTAACTTGTACATCAGTCAATATCTACACAAGTTTTTTGCTATAAAGTACAACACAAGCCATCTTAATTCAAATTTAAAAAAATATCGACCTCATAGTAGAGACACTTCTTCAGTCAAAAACGTCATAGATCAAAATTTGTTGGATCAAGCTGAAGGTGGCTCTTAATAGCTAGATCAAAATATTTCAAGATTAAAATTGTGTTAGTTATTTTTTGACATGGTTTGAACCAGAAAACCTGGAATGACATTCATGACACCGGCTGGGGGTGTCTAAAAATTATAATTAAAATTATGATTCTCCACTTTATGAGTTTTCTTCTGCACTTATAACATGAATACAGTAATTTAGGATGCTATCATAGTAACCATATAGGCTAAAAAGAAATTTGTTACATAGTTTTATGAGACATTTCTCTATGTTGTAGTTTTTACTATTCAATTATTTTGTATTTGACCGTTTCTGTCATATATTTGTTTAATAACTAAAATAACATATGATCGGACGACCAAATACCTGTCAAATGACTTTTATTTACGTTAAATTGATGTAAGTGCAATAGCCTAATTTAATTCAAATAAACATTGAATCACAAAAAGTGCTTGCTCCGCCAAGACTTGAACCCGGATCTCTCACTTTTATGTGTTTTTGTGTATATATATATATATATATATATATATATATATATATATAGTTATTTGTTGTATATGTGTGTACACAAAGAGCTAAATATATTTAAATTTAAAATTGGTCAGTATATAACTTGGATTGACTTTCAGCAATTTTATTTTGAAGTCACTAACTACAAAAAGAATTTTAAAGGGGTTAACATTTAACACTGTTATTGGATTTGGTTTTATAGGGTTATAATTATTACATAGAAGGCCTTGGTGTAAAGTCATAACATAATAGTGAAAACCTTCTAAGATAAGTTATATCCAATGGTAACAATGATATGTCAATGTTTATAATATTAATGGACAATGTACGTTGTAAAACCTATGTTTTAATAGTCTGTGATCAATGAGTGATATTTGGATTTTGCAGGCTATGGTAGCTTCCGGTGATGAGGGAGATGACAAGTCTCAGTGGCCACCAGAACTGGTTGCATTGGAACGTCAGTTCACTTCCAAATACCAGCACCAGATGGCTCAGCTTGTAGAAGAACATGCTCTTGAGATTGCTGACATCAAAGCTGAGTGTGATGCTAAGCTTAGTGAGGTTGTGAAGATGTATTCGGTTAGTTACAATGCATCATGTTATATCTTAGATTTGTTGTGAAATGTGGTTGGTACAACATGTCATTTAGAAGACATTTAGCAACATGAATAATCGCATTTTACATTGTACAATCTTGTGTCCATTGTCATTACTGATTATTACAAAATCCCTTTCAGTGGGTTCATTTTGTTTGATATGGTGGAGACATTTATATCTGCTATTGTATGTCACATAAGCATAAAAAATTACCTTATGATGATTATGAAGTTCTTGCAATTCATTAGTGAAGTTGTTATGGTTTTTCTGTCTATACGATTTTAAATATCATGTCTCACTAATTATCGGTAAAAGTGATATAGGGTATTCTGCAAGGCTTAGTTTTTTACCACTATTTTAAATTTATATTAATGACCTACATATATTCCAAAAGAATTAGTGGAGAAGACGTGTTTTAATAATTATACTTACTTACTTAATTACTTACTTACTGCCGTGGCTCTTGGTACCCAAGGTGGTACTTTGCCTCGCCAACACACTGCCTCCAGATCTCTCTATCCATTGCCTCTTCTTCCCTTCTTCCCAGTTTTCTTATATCTCTTCTGATCTGGTCTCGCCATCTCAACTTGGGCCTTCCTGTGGCTCTTAATTCAATGGTTTTAATAATTATAAACAAATAAATTTAATATTAATCTGGAAGTTTCAGCTCCGTTCAAATTAAATAGTTCAAATAAAACCTTTGTATTTGGATTTGAAACAATCCGTTTATCTTACTCTTATGTGATCCTTTAAAAGATTGTGATTGACTGAGTTGAAGTCAAACTCTTTGACAAATTTATACAAGGCAACATTGAAATATCTGCTCAAAAATAATTATTGCTTAAGGGTATACATAATGCTACCACTCTTTTACTGAGCTTAAATAATGTTTTAAAAAAGTGATGTCATTTGACTTTAATGTCAAATTTTACATTTGGACTCCTATTCTGTTACTTCCTGATGTGGATCATTTGGTTTATACATAGAATATTCTTAGAACCATTGATTTAAATCGACTTAAGTCTTTCATAAATAGAGTATTTTTTAATCAAATGTAAGACTTCTTTAAACATTAAAATCTCAACCTCCACTACAAAACAACAAGAACCTACTAATTATTTTATTTTTCAGATCAAACAAGCAGAAGAAATGCCTTTAACATTAATATCAACTGGAGATGAAGATTTGGACAAAATCATTCGAGAAAGGTAGGCCACATGTTTTGCATTATTTGATAAGTTGATAATTTTTAATGCTAAATTTTGTTGTTAAAGTTAACTGGATGAAAACACTTTTAACGCTAGTGATGTTACCAAATAATATTTTACTTTCCATTCCCATTGTAAAGGTTTAACCACTTCAATACATTCAAATCTGCACACTGCAATCTTTGTGGAAGGAGAGGGAAGTCCTACCTGGTAAACTGTTGTCTAACAATTGTTGTAAGAAATAAAGTCTTAAGTTTTCACCACTTCAGTGCAGTGTGTTTATTACAGAGACAGTCTGCGCAGCCTGGCATTGACTCTACACAGAGTTGTAAAGGAGTTGGCCCAGTACCTGACATCTTGTGAAGACGAGTTAAACAAGAGCGTTGTAGGAGAACTGCTGAAGATGGCTTCTCCTCACCTCACGTCCACGGTGAGTGGGTTACATTATTAATGATCTGCATGATGGAACTCGGCTCTCATCTTATATAAAAATAATAATTAAAAACTGATTTGTGTTACAATTATAAAATGTTTGTTAAATTTTTAATTTTTTAGGTAACATGAAGTAGTTGTAATGTACATATTCACACATTGGTAAAAATTTACACTGAGCCTATAGGAGTGTAGAGTTGTACCTGTTTATTTGTATATACAAACTTTTAATAACTTTATAATAGGTTGTATTTTTTATGTTTATACCTTTTCATATAGTAGGGTAAACTATCATAATTTGTGATCCATCAGCATTACACTAATGGTTTACCGAACATCAATATTACTCTAAAAATGTTGTACTAAACAAAATCATTGAGTTGTAAACCATTTTTTTCAGATTTTCTGTCTTTTGTTTCTTGTTTCTTATATTTGACCGATCTACTGTTCTTGAAGAATTTGAAAATAAAGAATTTTGCCTATTTAATCTGCGATAATATAGTTAGGAATAGTGTGATTCCTCACTGTGCGGTTCTTTAATTTGATCCAAAGATTCAGTATTAAATCTACTAGTTGTGTAGAGTCCATAGAATTAAATTTAAGATTTTACTATATTGATGCCCACCGTAGGTACACACAAGTGATGTTGAGGCTAGCAGTGACTCCGAGAGCGAGTCTCACAATGACCAGCGAAGGGTGCACTTTGCCCCAGATGTGAGTGCACTGGTCAGCCTGCTGGAGGATGACTGCCTGGAGAACACGAGTGTGGACGTGTCACTGCAGCTGCGAGCGGAGCTGGAGTCTTGTCTGGAGCGGCTGAGAGGAGAGGCGGCCATCGTGCTGGGTCTCACACAGGGTCGGGCGACGTCCACCATGGAGGACAGGAGGCTGACGTCTCTCACACGTCAGCTGATAGAGGAGAAGAAAGCCAAGGAAGAAGCCTTGATCCACTTGGAAGAGCTGCAGGACCAGGTCCAAAAGTATGAGAGTGTGAGTATCAGAACAACTGGCATCATTTATGTGACACTGATTAATTTGCTTTTTGAAACTTTTTGGAAAGGTTATTAAAGGATATCTCATCGTACCTGTTGGGCCACACATTTTCTTATGAATTGGTTGACTTTGATTTGGTGCCATATATTTTTAATTACCTATCCAAACTACTGGAGAATAAACTACTACCAATAATTTATTTAAAGATTTAAAAACATGATATTTTTGTCAACTGACTTCAAAATTGAAGTTTCTAATGTAATACAATGTTTATTTAATTTGATTAATGCCTGCATATTGTCTGTCGAGTCAATTATTTGTATGTATTTTTAACAGAGTAACAGCATGTTAAAAATGAACAGAAAAAAATTAAGTTTATATTTTGTGTTACATGTCAAGAATATGATGTTATACAAATGAATTATTGTGAAGGATTTTTCCGGACATTTGCCATCGTTCAGTGAAACAAGAAAACAGTAACACTATGTTTCGAGATCTGCAATCTGATCTCTTCTTCAGGTAAAGAACTAACCTAATACATAATTACAAACTAGGTTAAAATAAACAAAACTTACTAAAGCGTTGTGGCACGCCTGTCAGGAATCACAACCTACATGTTGTTTGTCAACTTCACTAACTCTATAGACATGCACTTAATACAAAACTATACAAAACACTAATCATTAAAACTAAACTACGGAATACAGGTCACAATACGTCTTCACTCGTCTACTAACCACCTACGACTGACCAGAGGGACTAGCCAATGGTAATCGTGACGGCTGGCTAAAACAAGAGTTTAAAAGTTCAAAAAATTGCACACCATTGTTGGTCCGAAGACCATCATATGAATTGGGATGAAGCCCACATAATACATCGGGAACCACATTTCTTCAAAAGGAAATTAATTGAGGCAACATACATTAAATTGGCAGACCAACCAAATCAGTCAACCATCAGTCGAGATTAGGCCGCTTTGGTTGCCAATTCTAAAAAATGAACTGAAGAGAAAACCAAAAGTATCAAACGGATCGGATATTTGTAATAAACCAATTCGGAGTCACAATATGGTTTTAAGAAGTTCATCTCGCATGTGGTGGAAATGTGGTTCCCGATGTATTATGTGGGCTTCATCCCAATTCATATGATGGTCTTCGGACCAACAATGGTGTGCAATTTTTGAACTTTTAAATTCTTGTTTTAGCCAGCCGTCACGATTACCATTGGCTAGTCCCTCTGGTCAGTCGTAGGTGGTTAGTAGACGAGTGAAGACGTATTGTGACCTGTATTCCGTAGTTTAGTTTTAATGATTAGTGTTTTGTATAGTTTTGTATTAAGTGCATGTCTATAGAGTTAGTGAAGTTGACAAACAACATGTAGGTTGTGATTCCTGACAGGCGTGCCACAACGCTTTAGTAAGTTTTGTTTATTTTAACCTAGTTTGTAATTATGTATTAGGTTAGTTCTTTACCTGAAGAAGAGATCAGATTGCAGATCTCGAAACATAGTGTTACTGTTTTCTTGTTTCACTGAACGATGGCAAATGTCCGGAAAAATCCTGTTTCCTTCACAATCCTTCCATCGTCAAAAATAACCTTCAAACAAAAAATCAATTATTTATACAAGTTATGAATTAAACATAAAAATAGTTCTTTTTAACTATAAACACTATGTTTTTATGGACATGTATGTGAGAAAATAGCTCACAAGTCAAAGGAACATTGAACCAAAAACTACTACTGGGATGCCCATATGGCCAATATGAAACTTGCTTAATGCATTTTAGTTTATCACAAGTAGTTGTTACTCGTGTAATTTTTAATTAGTATGTGATGTAAAAATGTATCATTTTACTCTGGTGTGTTTAGTTGAAGCATTTTGTATATCTCATGAATCTATTGTTTGATTGAAAAACAAGAATCTTGTCATGTGTATCGGGTTGCACTGAGCTAATGAGTAACTAGTGCGGGTGGGTGCGAAATGAGTAACTGGTTACTTGTTCAGTTCAACATTTCCCCACTTGGAACAGTTAATTATTGCTACTTGTAGTTCTCTACAACCATATTGGATCTGAACATATTTGTTATTCTACTAAATATACTGAGTGTTATGCTGTAGATGGAGCTTATATTGGTTACTGTTAACTTAATTACATTAAAACATAAAACCAATATTTAATACTTTTATAAAAAATAAAAGTATTAAATATTGGTTTTATTTTTTAACGTAATTAAGTTAAATGTTAGAGTTATGTATAAAATATACGAATCCAACCAAACTACTAGTATACAGGACAAGTATCATTGTGCTGCTAAGATATGCTCCACAGAATGTTCGTTGTTAAACGAGTAATGGATTACTTGTATTGCACACACATAATGAGTAACCTATTCTAATTATGCATCTAAATAATGTTTTTGAAATTCCTATAAAGCAATGAATGTGTTTCCCAAGTTCAAGCGAAGGTATGCTTGATCAGTCATGCATTCCCTCTACACTTCTCTCGCCACGGTAAAAATTTAGATGACATTGAAAAAAAGTACCAAATTTTTTCACCAGTGCAATTGCTTACATATTAATATTTATCACGAATTGTAGTTTTATTTTGGTTACAATGACAATGATTGATCAGGAACTGAAAGATTTACACAAAAACCTGGTGGAGACCAAAGATAAGATGATCAAGGAAAAGATTGCTGAAGAGGTTGAGCTAAGGCAGAGGCATGCAGACGCCAGGGTCCACAAACTGAGTCTTCTGCAGGAGAAAGGTGAGTCGTTACTAATGTATGGAGTTAACATTTAGTATGAGAATGGAGAATTACAGTGTTAGAATGCTAAGAAGTTATAATTATTAATGTATAATTTTGAGTTATTAATTAAAAAAAAAAATGTAAACGAATATAAATTTTAATGAGGTGAATAGAAATTTGATTTGTTTTAAATGTAAATACATATGGTGTAAGAAATTTGAGGTTGGTATGGCTTGGTCTCGTACAACATTTTTTACTTTGGTTGTTGGTACTGTTTAGTTTAGGTACAAAGTTACCATACAGGTAATTTAGTTTTTCAGCCACAAATAAAAGTATTAATGGGATTTAATAATAACTGATCACAACTTTAACTGTGCTTAAAATTGATGAAAATTGATTGGATAATAGGAATTTGGACATTTGCCATCATTATATGTTACAAAATGTATAACACAAACCCTCCATCATCAATGAAAAACTTTAAACTAAGAAGATGGTTTGATCTATATTTTATTCTGAAACCTTTATCATTAATGTATAGCCTTAAATCCAATTCATTGAAAATAGATTATTATGATTATGCTTTCTATTTTTTTTTCATAGAAAGATTATTTATTTTAGTTACCATATTGATTTTTAATTCCAATTTATGAGCTTGGATCGTCAGTAAAAATAAAACATAGTCAAACTTAGTGAATAATGGTGTTTATATATATACAGTACAACCCCGATAAGTCGGACCCCCCGTTAACACGTTGACTGCTGACCGGCAAATACATGTAAATTGCCCCAGAACCTAAAGTCTAATATTTATTAATACAGTTACCATTTCCTATCAGAGGCAGATTTATGGGCAGATAATAACGTCCGTGATCCAAAATGGCGGATTACATGACGTCACAGATTGACCCGCGGATCCGCGGGGTCAGCACACGGAAAGAGTTTTGTCACACAGAGCGCGCTAAAAAGTCTAATAACGTGAGTGGCTACCGTAATAAAAACAATCCAATTTGAAACTAATTCACTATACAGTGCAAAACAAAAACAAATAATACTAATATACAATATTTATATAGGTCTTGAGGGCATGGCTTTTTACTGCTGGCCTCTGTGATGTATGTCATGTACAGCACAAAGTCCTGGTTTACCTGGACAAACAGAACATGTATATGTTGTCATCTTCCTTTTCTTTTCATTCTTGTAGCATACCCTACAATCTTTACGTTTTCTGTCACCCTTTTTTATCCCGTTCTTCATTTTGTACAAGTTTTGTGGGTTGGGTTTCTTGGCGGAGTAATGAGAGGAGCTTGCTGCTTTGGGGGTAAAAGACTCTCTATCAAACTGCTTCTAAAGTCGAACAAAGAGAAGTTTTTGTCAATCACATGCATATTGTGAAGCTGCATGGCATTTATTACGATCATTTGCATCACATGAATAATATCTTTTTTATACCATCGCAAGGTTTTTAACGCTCGCAAGGATAATAAGAGAGCATCTGGTCCGCTCGGTCGATGCCTTTCATGTTGCATTGTATTGCACTATTGGCAGGGGCTTTTGGATTTGGCAGACATGGTGAAAATGCGATATAAAACTTGTACAATACAATAGTACAATGTCACTACACATAAATAAACAACTCACTAAGAACGCATCACTTGCACATGCTAAAAACGCGGGAAAACAGAAACGAAGTACAAGTCAAGGTCAACTCGGAACCACACACGCCACGCTCAACGAGTACGAACCGTCCCGGCCGAGAGCTGGGCTCACACTGAGCAATAGTCGAGACTATGGCAACGCCCCGCGGATCCGCGTGGCGCGCACTGCTACGCCGCCGCTTACCCCGCGGATTCCGCGGGGCCCGCAATGAACGTGTTAACCCCAGAAGTCCGGCTAACCCGAACCGATTTTCAATAAAAAAATTAAAAAATCAGACAAAAATTTCAACAATAAAAACGTAATACTTTTGAGTGGTATTGTATCCGTGAATCGATGTTGCATCAGTATTTGATGGGACTGTACGACAGTGAGTGTGTGACTCATAGCACACGGCGCCGCGGCGGCCTAGTGGCGGTAAATGTCCCGGATTCTCGGAAACAATAACAGACGCGTATTTCCCCAACCCCTCTCCCATGCCTGGCCCCTCAGTACCATTCCTACCTCGCTCTGCTCGCTTGTGCCCGTGTTGTGTGTGTAGTGTACTGTATTGTTTGCTTCTGTTCTGCAATTGTGCTTCAGATAGTGTGCTTCATTTGTGTTGTGCGTTTGTTTTATCTACGCGATGGCAACAAAACGTAAAAATGTTGTAGTGACAATGGAAAAAGAGACTAGAGGGCATTAGGTAGGATTGATAAAGGCGAATCTTTAAAAACAATTGCAGCCTCTAATGGTGTCGGTACATCTACAGTATCGGATTTGGAAAAAAAATAGGATAAAAATCGAAGAATTTTGTTTCAAGATGAAAACAAAAGACAGTTTGGGCAATCGGTGCAAAGCTAAGAAAGCGAAAAACGAGACTCTTGACGACACTTTTGTATGTTTGGTTTTGTGCGGAAAGGGAACGTGGTTTGCCAGTGTCTGGGCCTATCATTCAAGAAAAGGCAATCAAACTGAATAAACAGTTACCTGATTGTGAACCAAACTTTACTGCGAGTCAAGGATGTTGGATAGGTGGAAAAAACGGCATGGTATTCGCCAACTATCTATCACAGGAGAAAGTCTAATCTGGCGACAACAGCACTGCTGATGACTATAAAAACAAGTTTTTGGATTTTGTTAAAGAAGAAAATTTAACGGCAGATCAAATATATAAACACAGATGAGACGGTCTGTTTTACAGAATGTTGCCAAGCAAAACCTTGGCCTCAAAAACTGAAAAAGACGCAAAGGGATACAAAAAAAGCAAAGACCGATTGACAATAATGGCCTGCAGCAATGCTTCGGGGAAGCATAAAATTTCCTCTACTCTTAATAGGAAAAGCGAAAAATCCGCGAGCACTGAAAAACGTTAATCGGGATTCTCTACCAGTTGTCCTACAAGTCTCAAAGAAGTGCATGGATGGACAGCAACACTTTTAAAAACTGGTTTTTTGATTGTTTTGTGCCAGTGTGACGAAATATTTAAAAGATTGTGGGTTGCCAATTAAAGCTGTCCTGCTAATTGATAATGCCCCTTCACATCCGTCTGCAGATGTGCTGGTCATGGGGATATTACCGTCAAGTTTTTTGCCGCCTAATGTAACAGCGCTATTACAGCCCATGGACCAGGGGGTTTCTCGAGAAAATCAAGAAAGTTTACAGAAGACAGATGCTAAGCATAATCATTGACAATGAAGGAGAAACACGGTGTAGTTGAGATTCTCAAAACATTTAATGTGAAAAGTGTAATGTACATGATTGCAGAATCTTGGGAACAAGTGACCTAGAAATCAGCTTAATTAAATCTTGGAAAAACTGTGGAAGGGTGTATGCGACTTGCCTGAAAATATAATTCAACCAGTGGGGAACTGTAATATGGAAAATGACTCTCCAGACGATGTCCAGCCCCAAGAACTTCTGGATATGTTCCAAAATATTGATGGCTGCTCTGAAGTCGATGAAAATGAACATTACTCTGTGGTTAGGAGCAGACAAAAACGAGGCTATGAGCCACTTACTGACGAGGAAGTGATCGCGTCGTTTTTTTTACCTGATGCTAATGAATCAGAACGCTGAGGAGGCAGACGGGGACATTGAAGATCCAGTGATGAGTCATGGAGATGCAGTGACCAAACTAAACGAACTAATGGTTTTATTTCGAGCGGCAGGCAGAAACATCGCCGGCTGAATTGCTCATGTTGAAGAGACTGCGGGATCGCACAGCACGCAAGCGGCAGACGACATTGGCACAACCAAAGCTGACTGAGTTTTTTACCAGGAAATGAACAGTTATAAAATGTACTGTAAGTATTAATAATAATTAAAATGTGCATATGTTATGAAGTTTACAATTATAACGGAGTTTATCTGTAAATACACCGTATTTTATTAATTTTTACCTAATTCTCCGGCTAACCCGGATTTTCGTTAACCCGGATCGGCCCGCGGTCCCGATTGATCCGACTTATCGAGGTTCCACTGTATATATATATATATATATATATATAGTAGTATAGAAAGGATTGGCTGTTTATAGTATTACATTTTGAGGTATATAAAAATGATAATTTAAAAATATACTAATATAAACATATTATAAAATGTAATAAATTCATCTAAACATGATATGATAAAATTGTGAAGACAGTTTTTGAAAAATATACAAAATTTAAGGAATATTTTTCAGTCATGTACAGGAATAGGGCAAGTGTCATAATACACTATTAATGAATATTCAGAGTTATGACTTTAGGTATAAGTTTGAAAGTGTTATAATACATCTGAAAATTAACAGCTTATTTTCTTACCTTTTTTATTCGGTGCATACCTTATACTTGGAATGTTCAAACTCAAAATTTAACTAAAAAGCTTGGTTATGAAAAACCTATATTTATACATATATGAACCTTACATTTAAAATTAGATATCCTACAAACCCCATGACCAAAGTCAAGGAAATAAATAGTTTAAAGTGTAACATTGCACATAGAGAACAAATTTCTAGGTTCTTTTAGTAAAATCAGTCTCTAAAGTATGGTTACTAAAATGTATTTTGTTGTTTTTCATGACTTTAAAACATGAAGAATCCAAATATATTCTTTATCTACCTAAAGAATTTATTTAAAAAAATATTTTCTTATAAAGGTTTTGTAAAATTTCACATAAAAAGTCTAAGATAGGCAACATATTCAAGTTCTATACATATTATTTGCTAGCTTCCTTTTAATTAAAAGTCTGATCATTGTATTTGGGTTTCAGAACACATAAATGAGATAATCCTATTTTGCATTCAGCAGAATAATTTAGGTCTAAGTATTACAGACATTACTGTGGTAGAAAATAAATTTGTTCAACATTTATCTATTTCTCATATTCAAATAAAAATAAGAATGATTTTTATGATGTATGACTAACATTTTTAGTAAATTTCTAACTGCACAATATTTTCTGTGTTAGAGAACTGATTATTAAGAACACTTCATATACAAGGTAATATACACATTATGTATATTCACTAATCTGAAAAGCAATATAAGTTTCTAAAAGAATGTTTTTTTAAGTGTGTGTTAGGAATCCTCTTATTCTGAGTAAAGTAAAGTTTTTCTTTAGATGGTTAAGATGTGCATTTATATTAATTACAATTAAGTCAAATTTTTCCTTGATTTTACTTTAACAATGGCTAGTGCAGCGCAGTATGTGAGAGTGAGAAATGAGGTGTATGATTCGTTACTGTTAAGCTTGTGTCTGAGTGAGAGGGGGTTTGTACACCTTAGTGGTTGGGACAAATGGAGGAACTGTGGGTTAAGGGCGACTCTCATAAAGAAAGCATGGAGTGTGAGAGATAAGGTGTATGGTTCGTTACTGTTACAGCTTGCATCTAAGTGAGAGGGGGATTTTACACCTCAGTGGTTTGGGCTGATAGAGGAACTGTGGGTTGAGGGAGACTCTCGTAGAGGAAGCTTGGAGTGTGAGAGATGAGGTGTATGATTATTGTTACTGTTACAGCTCGCACTTTACTGAGTGAGAGAGGAGATTGTCCACCTCAGTGGTTGGGACTGATAGAGGAACTGTGTGTGGAGGGTGACTGTCTCATAGAGGAAGCTTGGAGAGTGAGAGATGAGCAGCAGCTGGAGGTAAGATGGAGGATTAGATTAGAGACATAGTACAGTAGTTCTCACGATATGAGAAATGAAAAGTTTAGTTTCCATCTTCACTTGTGATAGAGCTGACCGGTAGTTGTAGTGAGACGCTAAGGATAATTATGCCTTGATTAGATATGAGGTTGTTGTAGAAAAATATCAATAGACTGATTGAAGAATGTGTTTTTAAGAGAATGTTGAAAGAGGAATACTACTAGTAAGAAAATTAAATTACCTGTATAACACTTTTATAGCTTTTCATTTGGACTATGTACATATAAAATTCAAAGAATCCATCTTCAAATATTACCGTAGGTTAAGGTAAATAAAATATAAGTAAACAAATAATTGAACCAAACTAACATGTGTTTTTACTATCTTAATTGCTAATTTAAATACTTTATGTGTGATTAATTTATATGACGGCTATCCAGAAAGTAGATTACGTTTTAGTATAAACAAAAACAAAGTTTGTATTATATACATTTACAAGTGACACTAAATACTATTTTTCAACATAGTCACCACACACAAATTCAGGCACTTATCATAGTGGAGAACTAGTTTTGAAATTCCAGTGTTATAAAATTATGTCACCTGAGACTTCAACAAGGTAGTTACACCCTCCCGCAGTTTCATGTTGTCATCAAAGCGCTGCGTCACAAGCTAGGTCCCCATTGCTGGAAACAAGAGGTAGTCACTAGGTGCAAGGTCCAGATTGTATCCAGGACTTCTCGAGTCCGATTTTCCTTGTGTTGTTGGACGTTATCATGCAAAAACAAAATTTTCAAACTTAACTTTCCTCTGTGCTTGTTTTGTATTGATCTTATTGTTTTCAAGGTTTCACAATACCTCGCACAATTTATGGTTGTACCACGTTCTAAGAAAGCAATAAGAAGAACTCCTTTCCTGTCCCATATAACAGTTGCTATAATCTTCCGTCCTAATAATGTTTGCATGCATTTCCTTGGTTTTTTGGGAGAGTGTGTGTGCCCTACTCCATAGACTGTAATTTGGTTTTGCAATTCACATGTTTACCCAAGTCTCATCTCCTGTAATAATTCAATCAAGCAGCGAGTCACCATCTTGTTCATAATTGTCCAAAAATGTCAATGAATGAGCCATACACTGGTTTTTATAGGTTTCTGTTAAGATTTTCTGTATCTGTCTTGCACAAAATTTATGGTAACCTAACTACTGCGTAACAGGTTTGTGTAACAAACTCCTTGAAATTTGAAGAAAACTAAGTGAGAGTTCTATTATTGTGAATCGGTGATCTTCTTTAATCTTCTCATCGATTTTAGAGACAATTTCATTGATCACAATGCTAATGCACATTACTTTGGTCATTTTAAACCTAATGCACCACTGACACCCTCTATCTTCAGTAATCATATTGTTCCCATAAACTTCACTGAGTTGGCAATAAATCTCAATTGGTTTATTGTGCTTAGCTAACAAAAATTGTGCTATCAACCGCACTTCACAACTCACAGGATTTTCAATTGTGTCACACATTTTTAAACTGCTATTGTAAAAAACAAGGAGTTACAGTAACCTTTCACTAGCACGGGTGGATAGCCACTGAACCGAGAAATACCCTTACATCAAAATGGCCACGATAGCCCCTACCCCTAGTGACTACAGAGCAAAATGTAATCTACTTTTTGGGTATACTTTGTATTGTTTAAAAGTCTATAAAATAATATATAAAATACTAATGCCTTTTCATGTAGTAATAATCACTCAATTTTATTTTTAAAGGAATTAAACGAAGACTGTAGATTCTAAATACAGTGCAACCATGTTAAGTTGGATCCCTTTATGTTGGTTTTCCGGGTAACCCGAATTAGTTCAGGGAAAGTTTTTTGTCGTCCGCCCATACTGCCAAGCATGGGACGAATGTGTCTTTATCAGTAGACTGTTTGTAGAACTCAATAATTACATGTATTGTGACTTTTTGTGATAAAGATGCCAATAATAGGGAGGATACTGATGAAGAAAACACAGAAAATATCAGTTATAAGCCATGGAGAAGCAGCATCTCATTTAGGTGAGTTAATGGTTTATTTCGAGCAACAAGAAGAGACAAGATCAGCTGAGTTTCTCATGTTGGAAAGGATGCATGACCGCAGGGCACAGAAACGGCATTCAAAGCTGAAGCAACTTAAATTTGAAAAATTAAACCGTAAATACTGTATTGTACTTTATCATGATATGTATTATAAGTGTTTATCCCCAATAACAAATATTGTATTGTTTATACATGTTATTCTTTATTTTTTCAACATTCTTTGGTTAACCTGAATGTTTGTTGTACTGGATCGGCCGCAGTCTCGGCTAGTCCGACTTGATGAGGTTGCACTGTATGATGGAATACAGTCAGAAAGAAACATTTTCCATATAAGCACTCTAGATCACATAGGTCAATAATATGAATCACCTTCATAGTTTGGTTAGTGAATGGCTAACTTTGTAAGAATTGATCTTTTTGTCCTGTAGTACACTCAACTAGGTGGCAAGTCAGCCATATTTAGAAATAACCTGGGTGACTTATTATACCTGAAAGTAATACAACAATTCATTACATTAATATTGGAGATCAGACCTTTAAGCTGTTACATGAATAAAACCAAATTTTGACAGTTGTCTTTCTTTTAAAAAACTTATTTCTTATTACTAAACTAATTGTAAACACTAGATAAAGGGTAAAAATAACGTTTTTGAAGATGAGACTTGGTTAATTTGTTTTTCATACATTAAGAAACAACCATTTTTTCTGTTGTTGTTTTTGTGTTTGAGTTCTTCATTTGTTCTCAAGATATGTTCCCTATGTTAAATATATGTTAAAAACCAATTAATTAGTGTTAAAGATATTAAAATTATTCATATGTAATAATTTTGAAATACCTATCAAGCGATAATAATTGTAAATTGTTTCAATTCATTAATTACTACTATATTTTAGCTTACCAAACTCATAATCTTCAAAATCAAACCAAAATCATAATCAATGAGTTACAATGTTTTAAGTGGAAATTCAAGTGGATGTCTGTAACTCATACCTCAGTTAGTAGTACTGACATTGTATAGCATTTATTCAGAAATCCACAAGACCTACTGATAGAAAGATATTTACTCTTTAAATATGCTTAAAATCAATAGGATAACCTTCAACACAGAAAATTGGATGTACAGGTTGAAGCGGCAGACAAGCAGTTACGCAGTACCAGAGCATTTCTGGATGAGCAGGCACTGGAGCGGGAGCAGGAAAGGGATGAATATACACGGCAGATAGCACGGCTTAACGAGTTAGTACGCGAGCGTGGGCGTGACAGGCAGTTCTCCAGTGAGGTAAGTGACGTCAGAATAATTTTCATAAACTCTTCTTGTTCTGTTGGGGTTTCGAGGACAGTATTATAATAGAATTAACCGTATGCTTATACTCATTTATTTCCTTCTCTGTTCTGTAAATTTCATTCAAGTAATCATATAGCAATTCCAAAAGGTCTGTAAATTGACCTTAAATGTACATTAACCCTTTGAACGCCAACGTACCTATATTACGGCCGTCGGCTACTCAACCGAAAATCGCCAACGGCCGTCGTACGTCACGTTTTTCACCTGTAATTTTCTTATAGCATCTGATTGCCACGAAATTTTGACTAATCGATAGTCGATTAGTTGCTTTGCAACCACAAAGTAGTTAATTCCTTTATGGACTGTTTGTTTGGTCGTATTTGAGCTTCGCAGCTGTTGGATTGTTTGGTCGAGAGTGAGGTTACGTTCGTGTTGCTGTGCGTTGTTTACGTTTGTAATTCTCTCATTACTTTTGTTGTTAGGGCATTTTTATTATGCCCCTTTTATTAGATTCATTGGTACTTTGGGATTATACCGACCACACCCAGACATGAATTGACATTTAGCTTCAACTGATTAATAGATTAGCGTAGAATAATATTTCGTCGATATAAAACAGGAATTGTCTTATCGCAAACCCCTCCCCATCCTCAGACAGTTGACATTTAGCTTCTACTGATTAGCGTTGAACAATATTTCGTCAGTATAAAACAGGAATTGTCTTATCGCAAACCCCTACCCATCCTCAGAGAGACAGAGGTTAAAGTCGAGCGGTCTAGTAGATAACGTGATTGCCGAGTCTCGCCGCCCGTTCGCTTTGTTGTACTTTCGTATTTTACACCTACATTTATCCAAACACAAACATTACCAAACAAAAACTAAACTCTTTATTTAAAAAACACACAAAACTTGTTTTTATTCTTGATCAAACTCCGCCACCCAAACGCGAGTGCCTCCGGCCGAAAGTGCTTCCGAAGCTCGCGCTGATGTTAACAAAAGAAAAACATCCCTCGAGATAGTATCTATCAGTAAAATATAATTCTAGAGGGGCTGATCAGAAATATAAATTGAATTGTATTGGAAAGGCAATTATGTACCGTGCAAAAAACTTAAATAATCATGTGATGCCGCGCGGCCTGCCGTAATCGGGATTCTCGAGAAAGATAAGATAACAGCGACCACAATACCGATCACAATTCCTGGAAATGCTTGTTGATTGATGGAATGTTAGTTCTGTTACTCAAAAACATCGTTTTATAACGTTCTAAGTTCATTGAAAAAAGTTTAAGTTAATTTGACCTTATTAACAATTGATAATCTTTGTAAGTTTGTAATTTTGTAAGTAAAGAGTTGTTTTTTCGTTCTATAACGTTTGTTTATAATATATCTATAAATTTATATTTTTGTGTTCTTTATACTGGTGTGGTTGGTATAATCCCAAAGTACCGATTTGTATAGTGTCAAATATTGATTTGTGAATATAGTGCAACATTACATACAACGTCCATGCAACTTACAAAAACTGTGCCCGTGTCACATTTAGTGAAAAAAATCACAACTTAACTTCTATATAAGGTAGGCTTTTGAAATTTTGTAATTCAGTAAAGGGGTAGATATAGATTACTGGGATATAACAGGAAATCAGCCTAAATGTTTTTTGAAACCATTTATTTGTGCTAAAAAACAGTTTTTTGAAAATTCTAATTTTTTTTTTCTAAATTTTAATTTTTTTTATAAGTTTAAATTACATTTATGCAACTAAAATTTATTAACTGAACAAGAGAATGTTATAAGCAAAACAATGGTAAAGAAATCATCAATATCTGTTAAAAAATAAAAAAGTTATGATAAATTTTGTGAAAGCTTGCAAAACTGCTGAAAATGCCCTTGGCGTTTCTGGGTTGTACTTTTGGAAAATAGGCTGGCGTGCAAAGGGTTAAATACTATGAAATATAAAGTTAATTTTGTTTTAGCTTATACTGATAGATTTAACAACTTATTTAGTGGTGAATACTGAACTACACATTCTATTGGAAAAATGTGATCTTATTTAGCAGCATTTAGCAGCATTTTCTCTTAACTGCTAAGAGAAAACTGTTATCATTTTGAAATTACAATAATGGTCTACACAACAACAAAATTGTTTATTTGTTATATCATGTTCTGCAATTGTTTCTATCTTTAACAGAGTAGAGGTGGTATTTTTTACGTTTAGTAAGCATAACTACCTCATTTGGACCAACATTTTCAGTTTAATGGGTGGTTCAGTGCTCTTTTGAAATCAGTGATTTAATTGTATAACTAATTATTATTTTAACTAACTGTGGTAAGGTTGTGATGTCATAATCAGTTTTACTCTTTATGGTTGGTTGAAAGATAATGGGGAAAAGTAACTTGGTACTAACATAGCACTGGGTTTAATGTAAAATGGTTTTGTTGTATAGAGGTGTAAGTTGACAAAGAAAGCAGTTTCTCTCTTAATCATCTAAGTAAATTACGTGAGGTCATTATTTTTGAACAATATTTAAATGGTTATCAAATCGTATTGGATCCGGTCATACATTTTAATGTATAAAGTTATTAATGTAAAATTACAGCATTTTATAAATTTACTGTAAGCAGTAATTACAATTATATTTAGCACTTAGTTACACATGACTTTGAATGCGATTTCATAAAAAATCTTTTATTGAGAGCATAAGACATGTATGTCAAATTTCGTCGTTGTAGGATATTGAGAAATAGAAAAAAATATATTTCTTTTATGCGTATAAAGCTCATTTCAACTCATACAGATGTTTGATCTTAATAAAAATGCTATAGCTTTTCTACTTAAGTCTTGAGGGGTGTATGTGTGCCAAATCCCAACATTATCGAATATCGGGAAGTTGGAGAATTAGTGATGATTTAGTGAGTGAGGGATTAGCCTTTTATATATAGAGATTCCTTTTATTATTTCTATCAGTTTTCATATAGATTTAATGAGAATATGAACAGGGTTGCATTGCACCTATACCAGGGTAGGCACCTAATAGAGAAAACCAAGAAATAGTAAATACACAGGATGTGCCAGGAATTCCATTGTAGAATCAGAAAAATTAAAAGAATAATTTATTCTCTACTAAAGCAATGAATAATTTGAACTTTTTTCTGAATTGAGAGCCATGAACCAAAAGTGCCTGATGATGGAATCATTGATTCCGAAAGGCCTTGCGCAGAAATAAAAGTTATATTTGAAAATATTTGATTAATTTATAGCAGTGATAGTAAAATAAACAAAATTATTGTTTATGATTTTAGTTTTTGACAGTGCTGAAACAACCTTATTCTGGCAAAACTATAAACGTGCATTCAAAAATGTATGTTTCTTTATAAACATGATCCTATTGTATATAGATAGGTTTAAAGTAAATAAAGAGCTTTAATTGAGCAGAGCATCAATTTCCATTCAGACACCTTGAAAAAACAAAACTTTCTTAACTGAATAAATCTCTTTTCCCATTTAAATATTTACTAATATTTTAAAAAATGAGAAAATTTCTATTTTTTTATGACAGTTTGCAGATTAGAATACTCAAATAGATCCATATTTAAAAAGGTGTTTTCTGAGTGTTAAACTCCATAAGGAATTTCAACACTTTGAGCTCTCATATCTCCTTTATTAAGGGAAGTATAAAAATGTATCAAGAATACAAAAGTTTTAAGATTACTTTTCCTATCAAAAATAATAATAAAATACGAAGTGTACATAGGGGAAAACATAGTTGGTTGCAATATTGGAAAATGGCAGCAGTTTTAAAATGTTTGAAATATATATTTTTTAATTTCTCTAAAAACAAGGAAAGGTTCCTCATTTAGGTTTGCTGTCAGATTTATAGTTTCTAAGATCACAATTGTGATTACTTTAAAAAAGACACCCTGCATAATGACAGGATGTGTGAACTCCGGTTATACTTTCAGAATTTGTTCTTCATGTCAAAAAAAATGTAACCTGAACAAAGCTACGTATGAAATGTTGTCACTGCAGTACTTAGTTACAGTTCCTCAATATACTTTCTTTTAAGTATCGGATAAAAATTATGAGGTACCTTGATAAAGCCCAACAAATATTTCACTGTACCTGGTAAGTGGGGGAGAGAAGTCACAGCTAGATAAACAGGGTTTATTGGTAACTGGTATTAAATGGTGGCAAAATTGTCCTACTTGTATCGGTTTGATACATTGTGACTAACCCAGGTTTGTTTGATGTAGATTACAATTTTACTAAATGATTCATTGGTTCTACATTCCATAGTTTACAGTCTATAGTAACATTTCTTAAGTTACAAAGAAACATTAAGACGAATAAGTTTACTAATTTTCTGTACCACAAACAGAATCTTTGAAATTGCTGAAATCTCATGTTAAATAAGGAAATGTTCTGAGCCGTCTGTTTTGAGCACAAATTGGCCATTCGTGTTGTTCTGACTATAAGAAAGAAGCTGCTCTCATGTCACTTTACTTTGCTTGTGTTGCACTGTGACTGTAAGGTATGTTTACACTGCACTCTAGTTGCCGTCTCCGCTACAGGGCTGTGACACAAACACGCGCAACTCAGCTGCCTCTGTGAGTCTCACTATAGTTGCATGATGCATGAACAGACTAACTGCCTTATACTAATGGTTGACTGGGGACATTTGCTATTCTTAGTATTTATTTCAGCAAAGCACACACTGTGTTAACTAAAACCCATATATAAATACACGTATATATATACTTGTATATGGTGGAATCATGCTGTTCAATATAAATGATGGGTAGCTGTTACTCTGAATAAGAAAAATCTTGGTAAAAGCAATACAAAGTTAAAACTGTAAATATTAATAATTTAGAAATTATTTTTAAATGAAAAGAATTACCTGATAAAGAATTGATCGCAAGTTTTTGTTTTAACCAATAAAGTTTATTACCACAATGTGTTCTAGTGCGCGTGCGCGTGCGCGTGCGCGCGTGTGCGTGTGCGTGTGCTTGTGCGTGTGCGTGTGCGTGTGTGTGTATAAATAGATTATAATGTGTGTTTAAATAGTTAAAAGTTAAAGGTTTTTGAGTTTTTAATTGGATTTGGGCTCAAAAGACAAAAAATAGCTCAATGAAAGAGTCAATACTAACTCCGTGTATCAAATTTTGTTTTAATGTTTTGGTATTATCAGAATGTAATTTGTAATTTATGATAATTCTGAATGGGAATCCTATGAATAAATAGAAAATGCTTTTTAAATACTCATTATTTCAAATGTAAAAAGTAAGAATTGATAAGAAATTGATTCATTAATGTCAACTATTTATTTGTTGTGGATCTTTACAACAGTATTTTTGATTAAATAAATGACAATACTATTTTTTAATATTGCTTTATTTCATTTACATGCCTTGATGTATCTTAGCTAAATGTATAATTTCTGATGTTTTCACCTAAAACATACATAATCACCAGAATCAGAATATGGTATCTGTTTTCTACAATTTCATTGGGATATAATAAAATGTAAGGTAGTATTTGTTCCTTCTTTTAATTTAAATGAATCACAATGAATTTTTGAATTTCCATCCTGCACAGATAATAATTCTATTATCTTCCTTAAAACTCAGGATCAAATCTTCAACAATCCACTCTTGGGGATCCAATCCACTGCTATTTAAAAAAGGGTTGGATCTAAAAAAATCAATTATCAAATTCCAAAGTTCAAATTTAGATTTAAATATTTTCTGGATTCCATCTTTAAACTATGAATAAAACTCAATAATTTTATTATACTGTAATGTAATGGTCATCTTAAAACAATGCAAGAAAGCCATCAATAAATGTTAAGCATATTTCAACTTTGTTTATATGCTTGTCAGCTTTGAAAGAGTAAAACATGTAACCAATACAGGCGTTTAAGAGAATTATCATTCAGTTTTATGTCAGTGATAGCCAACATGTGATGAGGGAAATGTGTGAACTGACAGGTGGAGAGTCTGGAGCAGCAATTGAAAGAGATGACAGAACGACTGAGTGACTCAGAGGACAAGAAGCTCAAGATGGAAAAGAAGCTGAAGGGAGCTGAAGACAAGGTAATGTTGGAATAAGTTTATGTATGGTACTGGGAAGAAATTGTGATAGCGGATAATGATGTATAATGGATTCAGAAGTCATTTATATGATTCACAGGTCAGTTATATTGATTGGGGAAAGAACTATAATCAGATGTATCAGTATATTTATTTTTGCTACCTGGTATTAAGACTACATCTTTTGGAACAATAACTCAATCCAGTAAACCTGCATGGGTAAAGTTTTACTGTGTGATTTGTATTATACCTTTTATAATGAAGATTATTGATGACCCTGTTTACTGCTAGTTTTGGCAGCTTGCCAGAAGTCTTACATTTTACAATTTCTCAAAGACAAAGAAAAAATTAATTTTACAGTTTAAAATTTATTAAAAAAATATTTGGTAAAGCTCTTTTTTAAGTGAATGCGGGTCAATAGCCGTAATAAAATTTTACATGTTTGATTAACGATCACTGTTGAAAAACTGACCAATCAAGAACTGCCAGTCTTGCATGTCTTTCCGTGAGTGGAAAGAGCTCCAAAGTGTTTGTTTTGAGCAGTAAAGTTCTTGAGATAATGTTGTTGTAAATTAACTTATGCTCAGTTATCTTGATAAATAAATACTGGTATGTCTCAGATCTGGGTGTTACAAGACTACATCGATGAAATAGAGACTACAAAGAGCCAGCGGGAGGCAGCCTTGGAGGAGAGAGTAGTTGAACTCCAGGCTGAACTAGACACACAAGCTCGTGCGCACGCAGAGGTGGTTGGAGAGTTACAGAGTCTGCAGGGTTGTAGTGGTGACCACACTCCTCAACCTAGCCCACAAACTCATATCTGCCCCCCCACTTCACTTCAGCTCAAGTCTCAGGTATTATTCACTTTTTTTACATAATATGTTTCAACTACATAAAAAAGCTCAAAACTACAAAATGTTCAATTTTGCCTACTTTTGTAAGCACATAAACTTTCTTGTGGATGAGAATGTTATATTTTGGATGTGCTATATTCAGACAAAAAACAAAAAAAAAAAAAAAAAAAAAAAACACAGTAATGTTTTGTTAACAGAATGTGTGTTCTGAACTAAAATAGATGTTAGGAACATAGAATAGGGAAATGGGCAAAGTTGTAATAGTGACTAAAAAGTACACTTCTATTTCATAGAAAGGTGTCCCGAGTTCCACTCCTCACTCTTTATCCATCAACAACTAAACAGAGTGTATTCATACTTTTAACTCACACTGTATATTATATATACAAGGGCTATCTAGATAGTAGATTACGTTTTAATATAAACAAAAAACAAAGAACAAGAATAAATAGTATATTATACATTTGAAAGTGACACTAAAATACTATTTTTCAATATAGTCACCATACAAATTTAGGCACTTATCATAGCAGTGAACTAGTTTTGAAATTCCAGCGTTATAAAAGGTAGCCCAGTTAGTCAGACCCTCCTGCAGTTCAATGTTGTCACCAAAGCGTTGTGTCGCAATTCACATGTTTTATCCAAGCCACGTCTCCTGTAATGATTCGATCGAGCAGTGAATCACCATCTTGTTCGTAAGTGTCCAAATATGTCAATGAAGCAGTCATATGCTGATTTTTATGGGTTTCTGTTAAGATTTTCTGTACTCATCTTGCACAAAAGTTATGGTAACCTAACTTCTGTGTAAAAATTTAATTTAACAAACTCTTTGAAATTTGAGAAAAACGAAGTGAGAGTTCTATTATTGTGAATCGGTGTTCTTCTTTAATCTTCTCATTGACTTTAGAGACAAATTCATCAGTCACATTGCTTGGCCGTCCACTTTGTTTGTTATCATGCACATTAGTTTGGCCATTTTTAAACCTAATATACCACTGACGCACTCCACCTTCAGTAATCCTATCGTTCACAATAAACTTCACAGAGTTGACAGTAAATCTGTATTGGTTTATTGTACTTAACCAACAAAAACCGTAATACTGATTACTTTTCACAACTCACGGGATTTTCAGTTGTGTCTTACATTTTAAACTGGTATTGTAAAACAACAAGGAGCAACAGTAACCTCTCACTAGCACGGCTGGATAGCCACTGAACAAAGAAACGGCCTGACATAAAAATGGCCACGATAATAGCCCCTGGTGACTACAGAGTGACCATAATCTACTTTCAGGATAACCTTATATCTATAGTGATGAAATTTAATGTGTTTTAAATTATGCTCATTGTGAATTGAAGCAACAAAATTTATTTCTAAACAAGGTTTAACTCTACAAAGGCTGTGGTTATAATAATTAATAAGTGGTTATTTTTAGCCATTTTTAAAACATTTTGTTTTTTATGTAGAAAATATTTTTATTGTCTAAACCTATTGTTGGGCTACATAAAGTGAAGCCGGTAAATGTGTGAAGTGCAATCAATAATTTAATTATACAAGGGCCTTTTTTTATTTTAACTTTAGATCTCACACCGTGGCGTCCAGCCATGTGGCAGGTTTGCAGTGTGAGAAGTAGACGATCACATATCTTCCCTGCTACACAATTGTCACTACAGAATTCAAGTAGTTAGTTAGCACTGAGTTGTAGTCACATAAACATGACTATTGATTCTCTGTCCAAATGTAAACTGTGGATTGTTATTCGTTTCTTGCAAGCAGAAGGGAGTAGTGCAGCAGAAATCCATTTGAGAATGTGCAATGTTTACGGAGAAACATCACGATTGATGGTGTTGTACATGAATGGCGTAGAAAATTTAAAGATTACAAATCTATAATCTTAAATATATTCAGATTAAGTAATAAAATATGAAATCGAATCAAATTTTAATAATGTAAAACGTCATTCATTCCACCATTTACACCACCCGCCCTCATGCACCCCATAAGCACCACCAATCACCACCTCTACACAGGCCATAACCAGTCTCTGACCATCGCTCCGAGGCGTGCACGGCTCTCGATATTTCTGATATTGTCAGCGAGGGAGTTCCATAAATGACAAGCTTGATCATTAAACACCTGTATATATATATATATATAAATATATCTGAAACAGTTTATTCTAGTCAAAAACTTGCAGTGGCTCAGATTAAATATTTGTTGGATATCATTAATATAGCAGACTATCTGTAGTTTTTGTAAAATGACATATTTTAAAGCAGGCAGCATGTAAACTCTCAATTTAAAATATAATGTAGAGTTTTGTTTTGTTTATAAAACATAGGTAAATCTAAGAGATGTATTAAACATTAAATAACTAGTAAATATTTTTGTCTTTCAAATGACATGTTTTTATTTGACATTAGAGCAGTATTTTGTAATAAAATGCTGATTTGTAAAAAGGCTTGTACCAACAGCATTTGAATTACTCAACAACTATCGAATGCTGTGCTGCGCTTCTGGCACTAATGAGCTGAATTGATTCTGGTGCTCTGGTACGGGGAAATACTTTCGAGTTTTTGTTATTTTATCAACTTTATTCAAACATTTATTTTTATGCAAGATTTATTAAAATGCTTCATAACATGGTGATAATTGAAAAAAATATTACGCTTATGAGATAAATTAAATCTAATTTAACCTACTTGGACCTTCCTTCTTAGTATTAAAGAATGGATAGAGTAACAAAAAAAATATGAAAACAATATAAAAATATGATGTCAGTAAAACATTAGTTGCAGAAAGTTAGAAATAGTTCCAATAAAATTCTGTAAGACAGCAGTTCAAGTCAGAAGGAGTTGTGATATACAAAAATGAATCATAAATTTACATTTTGATGTTCCTTAATATTCATATTAATCCTTAATATTAATATTCACGCATGAAAGTCTCATTGTAGGTTAAAAAGAAAAACACAATTGAAAATGATGGCTCTCTAAACAAAGTCCATCTACTAAAAGCTTCTTCCTCCAGTTTTTGCAAACCATCCGTCCATTACACGTGAACATGTGTCCACCATGGCGTAGTGTTCAATTGTGTTTTGTGAATGTTTTTATTTGTTTATTTTTATATAAAGTAATGTGTGTTTTCATTTTAACCTATGAAATGAAACACTAATGTGTGGATACCTGAAGATGTCACGGTGTTGATGAAATGTGTTGTAATGTTGCTATGTTAAGAAATGTAAGAAAGTAAATTTATAAATCAATGTCAATGAATGAGGGGACAATACAGGCAATATATTTTCATTAGCACTTCCAAATATTTGTTTTCATATATGGTTTTGCAGCACAAAGCAGAGAGCAATGATAAAAAAGTTGGGGGTGATTGCACTTTAGTGTCAGGCTTCTTATATCAAAGCAATTCAAGGTGATTGACTGGGAAATGATTGAAGTTAGAATTTATCAATTGAGAATATGGCTGGTTTGATGAATTTTGCTGCCCTTTCTGCAAATATTGAATTACATTAATAGTTGTTTGATTGAAATCTTAATTGAGTAATGTAATGACCAGGAACCTAAGTGTGTACACATGTAATTTTGAAAATTATTAGATTCTCAAGTTATTGAGATTATTGAGAATTAGCTTTTGTTTAAAGTATTCCTCTGCACTGAATATTGTTATGTTTACAATGAATCGGGGTTTGGCTGTTGACAGTTGAGAGGAATGGCCAAGTCACTGGAGAAGCAGATTAGGGAACTGGAAGCTGCAAACATACATGTATCTAGTGCCAGTCTCAGCTCTCCATCAGAGGATGTGTCCATCAGGTGAGTCAGCAGACTTGCTATCATACAAACAAGATTTATTAGGATTTCGTATGAAGTAACTGTCTCACTAAATAAAAATTAATGTCTCAGTATTTGTTTATTTTCAATTATTTGCTATTTAAATAAACATAATTGAGTAAACCTTATGCAAATTGATACTTGTAGTAGATCAATAAAAGATGTACAATTCTCCAGGTGGAGTCTTTGTTAAAAGTTTGTTATTGACGAGGGAAGGTTTGAAAGGATAATAAAATTTTGGATATTTGCCATTGTTATATGTTAAAAAATGTATAACACTACAATCCATCCCTCTCTTCTCCCATCTCCTTTTTGACCATCTTCATCAGGTAAAAGTAAGTAGCTTGAAGTTCTTTTATTTTTGATGGTTTGTTCAGCTTGCATTCTTCACATCTCCAAAACGTAATTTCTTTAGTCTGCTTATTGTTTCTTGTCAGTCCAGTAAGGCATTTAGAGTGAAACCAATGTATGTACCAGCGTCAAAATATACCTTGGTATCTTACTCCAACTATGCAGACACCAAAAGTGTATTTAGACATTGTATTCAATTTGGTTGTATTTAATACAAGAGTTTAAACTAAATAGTCAATTTTATTTTCAATCAGACAATTTAATATTTAAAAGACTCGATTTTGTATATGCATATTTTGCTAGTTCCAGAAGTTATCTGTTTTAAATTGTTAGGTAATTTGAAGGTTGTATAATTTTACGTAAAAGGTAATCAAGTTCTATGTCTAAACATAAGTAATATAGACAGTTTTTTGTACTGCAGTCAACACTAGAGAGGTCTGCTGATGTAAGTGTGTCAGTATTGTGTGGTAGGTCAGCCATGGAATGTGCTATGTTTGTACTGTAATCAACAGTTTTCTGTAATTGTAACTAGACAATGTTTCTGTTCTTCATAATGCCAATGTTTTTGTTTCAATGGTTAAATAGTTATTTAAAATAAGTTTTTTTTATCGAACATACTCTTTTGTTCTCATTTCCTTAAAATACAAAGTTGTGCTTTAGAGACAGTTTAAAAAAAAAAGTTTGCTTTGAAGTTTTGCAACAATATCAAATCAACAATTTTTACTTAAGAAATATTTGCTTGTAGATAAAAGTTGTTCATGTGTTTCTTTGTAGTGTGTTACTGACAGTTGTATCGGGTTATGTTGTGAGTAGTTACAAGGTGTAATTTTGGTTTAACCCACTAAAAAACTTTACAAATTGAGAGAGCACTAAGTGTTGAGAGAGCACATCCTATTGCTAAAGCATCTTCATTGTCTGCCATCTTGGAGTCCAATACATGTAAGAAATAATTTAAATTATAATAGACAATAGACAATAGACAATATTCTTTATTTGCAGTTTCTTTAAGAAATACAATGGCGTCAACATGTGATAATCTTGCTTTACAATTTTATGTATCTATTTGTTTATTAATTTTTTGTAATGTTTTGTCATCTTATAAAAGGTCAAAAAACTCCTTGGTCGAGTATAAGGGTCGCTCCACTAGCCAGTTCTGAAGTTCATTTTTTAACTGGTTTCCTCTCTTGTCCTTAAGGTTTTGTGGCAATGAGTTGATGATTTTGCGGCCAATGTATGAAGGTTTTTTGCTAAATGTTGTTGTGTGGTGAATAGGAAGACTGTAGTCGGCTGCTCTCCTAGTGTTGTAAGAATGTATGTCTTCATTTCTTGGAAGGTCCAGCTGATTGGTGTAGATGACAACTGCAAGTATGTAGAGTGATGTGACGGTTAAGATCTTAAGTGACTTGAACGCTTCTCTGCAGCTATCTGTAGGGCCTAGGCCTGCAAGTGTTCTAATAGCTTTTTTTTGGAGGATCAGGATTTTGTTAAGGTTGGCCTCGGATGTTGAGCCCCAAGAAATTAATCCATATCTAATGTGAGATTCCACCATCGCGTAGTAGGCTGTTTTGGCTAATTCCGGGCCTCCCATCCACATCATTCTTTTGACTACAAATATCCCAGATGAGAGTTTCTTGGTCAGTGCATTAATATGATCTCCCCAGGAAAGGTCAGCATCAATTGTTGAACAATGTATATATTCAAGTTTTTTTTTATTTGAATTAAAATTTCTGAACTCAATATATTCTATGTACTCAATATTCTCAAATAATATAATATAATGGAAATGGTATAAAAAACATATTTAGAAAAATAATTTAAAAAAAGAAACAAAATAGGATTTAAAAAATGACACATTTGTAAATGTTTTGTATTTGGCATTGGAGATTTTACCAGAACAAACCATTCCAGCAGATACGGCTTGAAGATAAATGCAAGGGTTGTCCAGAAAATAACAAATATTTTGAAAAAGTGAAAGAAAAAACTTCTATCATATACATTTGAAAGCTACATCCTTAGGCTATTTTTCAAAAGAATCCCCGTTCAAATTGAGTCACTTTAGCAAATAATTCGCTGCCTGAGATCTTAACCACTGTTTAATGCTGGCATGAAGTTCGGTGTCACTATCAAAGTGCTGCATTGTAAGCCAGGTCTTTATTGCTGGAAATAAGTGGTAGTCACTTGATGCTGGATCTGGGCTGTATGGAGAATGATAGAATATATCTCAACAAAAATCACCCAAGAGCTGTTGGGTATGTGTGGATGCCCGTTGCGTGAGGAAACAAATGTGTTGAGCTTAGTTTTACCTGAAATTATTTTGCCTGTCATAGTTTCTGCAGTATTTTATAACATCCTTCAGCATTAATTATCAAGCCTCGTTCAAGGAAGTAAACCATAATCACACCTTATTTTTGCGGAAAATAGTTGCCATTATCTCTCTGACAGACATACTTTCTTGGGGTTTCTTTTGAGAATGTGTGTGTCCTCATTTCATAGATTGACTTTTCATTTAACATTTAACAATCAACATCTGCATTACATCACCACTTCTAAAATGATTGAGAAGTTCATTTCCATGTTTATTGTAGTCTTTTCAATGATGCATCAAGCCTTTAGTTTTTTGTGGTCTTCTGTAGGGATTTTTAGAACCCTTCTGAAATAGAATTAGTGTTAGTTAAGCTTCTTCACAGCAATTTCTGGAACCAAATTTCATGAAATTTGGCAGAAACGTTTTGAAAGTTCAGTAAACTTGCGCTTTTCATGAATGTTCTAATTTAGTTTCTTTAACAAGTCTTTAGTAAACAAGCTACACCAACCACTGGGATCCTTGTCATGGACAATGGTACGGCTATTTTTAAAATAAGTACACCACTGTCTCACTCTGCTTTCATCCATTTTGTCATAAACATCACAAAGTTGGTGATGGATATCAATTGGTTTATAGTTTTTGCTAACAAAAACCTAATCACTAAATTCTGTGAAGTGGCAGGAATTTCAATTTCAGATTTTTAGTGCAGCGCACATTTTAATTAATCAAAGTGAGAAAAGTAAGAGATACAGACTACTACCACTGCTCAATGATAAAAATACCGATTGTAAGAATCTTTTTACCTCAAGATAGCGACTAGCCCAGCTTACGAATCAGCTAGTGAAAAATTGAGAAAAAAAAACTAAAGAATTCAATACGGAACATAAGAAGTGAGATGAAGCTTTTTGATCATACATCAAGCAATTGACAATATAAAGTGGCTTTGATATTTCATTTACTTTATTCAACTAGTTTTTATTATTAAAATAAAGTCAGGCCTAGATGGCATATACAAATAAATGTGAATCTTGATGACTCATATTCTCATTAGATATAGGTAAAAAGTATTATTTGTTGTTGTAATTTGTGTTTACGTTCAAATATTCATTTTATTTGTTATTAGATACAGTCCTTACATTTGAATAAGTTCCAATTGAGTATTATAAGTGTTTTAGTAAACCTATAACTCTGAAACTCTATTTTAGTAGTGACATCCTAATGGCTATTGTCTATATTACTGTCTATTGTGTTACTATAATTATCATTTTTGGACATCAAACTTTTATTTTTGTATTAGAAACGCATTTGGATAAACATGTTGTTAAAATTATATTTAGTTTGAAAGAAAATAAATCAAGCTGAAAATATTTTAATGACAAGGCAAGCTTCAAACAGGAGCTTGCCTATTATAACCACAAGACAGGGATGTGTCAGAATTTCTTTGTTAATAGTCTGACAGTGATAATGTAATGGTTTTTTGACATTTGAAAATAATAAAACATTTAAAGTGAGACCATCTAAAACTTTAAGTAAGTTAAAACGTTAAGTAAGTTGGCAGAATATGTGTTTTTTTTATAAATATAGTGTCTATTCATAATAAAAGTTCTTTTTGTTTTGATTTATGTGATTTTGAAGTTTGCTTAGAGTTACTTAAGAAAATAAAATCAAGTAAAATAATATTATGTGTAGATTGTTCAACAAAGTACAAAGTCTTGTTCTATCAGTTCTATAAACTAAACAATGGGTCTTCTTAGCAGCAGAGGCTTCTGCCATGTGTGCTTACATTTCATTTGAATTTTAATCAACTTTGCTTTTGATAATTATATATGGTCATTAAAAATGTTAATCAACCAACACAATCAGTTGAATTTAGTTTTAAATGTTAGAACAATTATTTTAACTGAATTTTGGTATATTAACTTTAAGGTTAGTTAATGCCTACTGATATGGACTGTATAATAATAATAATTGAAATATTCTACTTACTGAATTATTATTGACAATAAGACAGTTATCGACAGCAGTCAAATTACTAAATTTTGTGATGTTTTCTAAATTATTGTTTCCTCTGTGGTACAGAGAGCAGCTAGAAGCTTTGCGATGTCGGACACCTGAGGACAGCAGCTGCCCCAACTCTCCTTCCCATCTACCCATGGAAGAGTTGGTACAGCTGAGTGATAAGTTGCTACGCTACTCCCGGGCTGCTGAGAACATCATCAAGAAACTGCGTGACAGGGAGATGGAGACACTCATGCTCAGAGCTAATGCTGAGGTAGTACTGCTTCTTTAGTTCATTAAGAGTGTCTAGTATCATCTAGTATTGTGTGCCAAGACACTGTCGATAATACTGTGTACAGGCAGAAGCTATGATGGCAAGAAGTATGAATAGCCTTAAGACATTAACAATACAGGATTCTGTTATAAAAACTTACTTTACTCTCCCAGTTACTGTGGATTATCTTTAACTATTTATATTTTAACAGAGAACTAGTGCACAGTATGATTTACCTACCTTACGTGCTTCCATTTATTGAGTTTTCAGTCAAATACTTAAATAAATAAATAAAATAAAACTAAATATACTTAATGTGTATAAAACTATAACTGATAATTTTGTTATATGCAAACTATTTAATAAATATATAATTGTGTAATTTTAAATGAAGAATTTGACTTTTTCAATTGAACACTTAGAATAACGAGGACCTCCTTGTTGTGGGTTTTTTTTTAGTGTGAAAGATAATTATGAATCAAGAATGAGCAGATTAATGTATTTTCAGTACCAAAATATTAATTACTATCAATTTACAATCATGTGTTTTGAGTGTTTTCAAACTGTAATAAGGATAAATAACTATTAAAGATTATTTAATAATCTAAACTTATACTTTAAAATATGTCAATGTATATTAAAGAATTCTGCCCCCAAGTTCGGTAGATTGGCATTCAAATGGGGTGCCACAGTATGACAAACAATGACAGTTAAAGGATGTGACCCGTATATAAAACGGTCTCTATGAGTCCGTAACTTTAAACAACTGCACCATAACAATAATTTCAGAACTCTGTTGTAGTTAAGTGGTGATGTAACAAATTTCCAATTGTTTCCTTGTTTCCACAAGTTCTTAACATATCAGTACACAATAATTTAAATCAGTTAACAAATTGCTGTACAATTCAGGATTGTGATACTGCCTTATTGCTAACAGTCAGAGGATTATAGCATTGCACCTTTTTGTCTCTACTTTGTAGATGAGTGATTTATTTCTTATATACTTTTTTATCATAATGAAAAAGATATTTCTAAATTAAATTTCAAATAATAATTATTTCTTCAAACTGTTAAACCAAATCAAAATCAGATCTGTTCCATTTCTAAGACTATATCCAGCCATATTTACACAGCAGTACTATAGAAGTGCAATAAAACTACAGGGATTATAGCAGAGTAAAGGTAGGCTTTAGGGAACACAATATTGTTCAGTTAGTACATAGTGCAATGCTCATGTGCCCAGGAGATGCAGGCTGAGCGTGACGTTCTGCAAGGGCAAAATGAAAGACAACAGCTACAGTTGGCAACATTGAACAAGCGAGTGGAAGAACTGCGAGTGCGCAATGAGCGAGAGATACAGGCCAGTGCGGCACCTCTTCACCAGCGTATACTCGAGTTAGAGACTCTTTGCAGTGACCTTGGAAATGAACTCAAGGAAGCGAATAGGAAGGTTAGACCCATATCTATTTGGTTAATATTGAATGTAAATTCTTATTATTTAGGATATATGTCTAAATGTTTATAATTTTCTGTTTATTACAGCTAGTTGTCAATGATGTACTCATAACTTGTAATTGAGTGAATGGAAATGGTTTTATATTCTGACAATATAAATTGCTTAATGAATGTTGAATAAATGTCAAACAAGTGGTGGTTTTATTAAAGAACCCAACCTTTTGCTAATTTTTTATGAAAATTTTACCAATTTTATAGTACTTTTGTTGTAAGGTGATATAGTTCAAGTAGATCTCCTGTATTCTATTCAAGTATACATATAAAGCCAAAAATACTAAAGGAAAGCATAATGTCCGTATCATTTTCCAAATATCAACTCTTTGAATTTTTAAATTATTAGTATAGAATATGGATATTGGAATCAAGTGAATAAGAATGAGCCCATTGCTATTCTAAAACGATTCTAATTTATATTTTGCTGGTGAATTTCTCTATTAGTTAACATATTTTTTCCGACACGATAGACAACATAGAAACTTATATTTACCTAGACCACAGAATATCTTATAATAACTCTGAAATAAGTTGCCATTATTTTTATGAATTACTATTTAATCCCTTAGTTGTCGAGTTTTCAATGGTGCTCTAATAGCCAAGTAAAATATGATGATGTTATGGGTTGGGGAGGGGTGAAATGGCAGTAGACTACTAGATACAAAAAATAAAAAGCCAACCTAACCTTTTAGTTTGACAGATTGTTACGTAAATTATAAATATCCTAAAAAATAAACATGCATTATATACACTAATTATAACAAAATATATTCCTTTTATTAGTTTTTGATTAAGTAGTAGTTGGCAAATCAAGACACATGAAATGCTAAACAAAAATAGTATTTTGTTTCTAACGTCCTGTTAAAACTTCTTAATATGCTTTTTAACTATTCCTCAGTTGACCGTCAGAGTGTAGTACCAATCACTCAATATTACTCTGGAGTTTCAATAAATGCTACTTTTTTATATCATCTTACAGCTGTCAGGGATTGTGTAGCGAAACAGCTGTTTGGAAATGTGATAACACAGGCATGTCAGTCAATGGATTAATCTTTGTTAACCCTTTTAACCCCAGCCATTTTTCCATGGACTTGCCAGAAAGCCCATGGCGATAAGGGACCGTAGTGCAGAATTGAGGGAAAATACATCTAGTTTTCTTATTTTTGAAGATAATTTTTAGGTTTTTGTTTTAAATTGTTCACAAATAAGTGTACTCTTAGATGTAATAGTTAAAAAGTACTTTTACAGAATGATTTGTTTTTTTTTAGCGTATTTATACATAACAATTTTTTTATTTTTTTTATTTTTTATAGTTTGGACATACATAAAGGATAGAAAAAAAAAATTGTAGCCCCTGAAAAATGAAGCAATTTTGTTGTACACATATTTCTTACTACACACACAAAATTTGAAGAACTTTCCTTGATAAATGCAGGAGATATATCCAATTAATTGTATTGCTGCATAAGCACTGCTTCATATATTTCCACATACACGTCAGTAGAAGTATACAGATATGTATAGTTGTTTTTGCACTTTTGAAATAATAACAGTTGTAAAATAACACAAACTAATTGTAATGGTTTGTAAGACTAAAACTTGTTTAATTTTTCAAAAAAGTAAAAGAAATAATATTTACAATATATACATTTTATATAAAAAACTCAATGCATTGTCTTCAAAAATATCAAATTCACCACTAGTAATAGGGTACTTTGGGATTATACCGACCAACACCAGTATGAAGAACACAAAAATATACATTTATAGAAACAAACATGATAGAACGAAAAAACAACTCTTTAATTACAAAATTACAAACTTACAAGCATTTCCAGGCATTGTGATCGGTATTGTGGTCGCTGTTATCTTATCTTTCTCGAGAATCCCGATTACGACAGGCCACGTGGCATCACATGAATTGCACGGTACATAATTGCCTTTCCATTACAATTCAATTTATATTTCTGATCAGATCCTCTAGAATTTATATTTTACTGATAGGTACTATCTCGAGGGATGTTTTTCTTTCGTTGACATCAGCGCGAAGGCATGGCACTCGCATTTTGGGTGGCGGAGTGTGATCAAGAATAAAAACAAGTTTTGAGTGTTTTTTTTCAATAAAGAGTTTAGTTTTAGTTTGATCATGTTTGTTTTTATTGAATGTTTGTGTTTGGAGAAATGTAGAGGTAAAACACGGAAGTACAACAAACCGACGCACCAGCTGAACGGGCGGCGAGACTCTGCAATCACGTTATCTACTAGACCGCTCGACTTTGACCTCTGTCTGAGGATGGGGAGGGGTTTGCGATAAGACAATTCCTGTTTTATATTGACGAAATATTGTTCTACGCTAATCTAGTAATCAGTAGAAGCAAAATGTCAAATAAACGATTCATGTCTGGGTGTGGTCGGTATAATCCCAAAGTACCAATAATAGTGTTTATCAAAGTGTTTTCACTCACTGGTAACTTTTCTCTACGACGTTTACTCATGTTTTTTTTTACTAATAATACAATAAATCACACACGAAAAACAACCGCTTTCAATCACGCAAACTAATTGAGGTTATAAGTCAGCATACAACAACAATGCAACTGAAGTCGTCTGACAGCTGACATCGACAAATAAACTACACTCAACGACGACGAAATACGATGCCAATTGGAAGGTTTATTGTTTTTGCATGTAGCCCGTTTCTTCACCGACTACTATACCGAAACTGATGGCATTTGGACATATTATTAGCCAGCTACATTAAATTCTCGAGACGTCCGGTATATCGGACGTTGGGCATTTTAGCTAGACCACCTCTGTCCGATATATATCGGACGCCGGGGCTAAAAGGGTTAATGTTTGCCTCAATCTTTGCATCACAGTTCTTGATTATGACTTTTGGAGCGGTAAAGCTCTTACTTGGGGTTATTTGTAATTTTTTCAACTGATTGGCAACCTATCTCCCTAGCCTTAATAATTGCTTGTCTGTCTGTGTGTCTATAGTTGGCCAAGACAAAGCAGAAGCTGGACAGGACAGAGGCAGTGATGCTGAGGCAGGAAGGTGAGATCAGCAGTCTGTCGCAGCATCAGCAGGAGTTGGTTAACAACTTGAGTACAGATCTGGCTGCCATGAAGGCTGAAAAACAGCAGTTACAGGTACCATTTTAGTTATCTAAAACTATATTTTCTTAATACATATTTTCAACAAACATTCTAGATATTCAAAACGTTCTGATGGACAAGGCTTGTAAAAAAAATATATTTCCTTTTGTAAAAGAAAAATGATTTATTTTAGTTTTTAATACATACATAAGAGTAACTGTGAAACTATTTTTCTATTTAACTGCCTTTTTATGTCCAAGTACATATCATTATCATTGAATAAAATTCTGTGAACACTTAACTACTGTTAACGATGAACAATTGATGATTGTTCAAAGGAGTGTAGAAAAAATGCAAATATATCATTTGTAGTATCATTTAGTAGAAGAGATGGAAATTGTAACACATTGTCAAATATATCCATAATAATTACCTCAGATTTGTCCTTACCTTTTAATTTTTGAAGTGAAAACTTCTTTAGGCGCGTTGAGCGTTTTGGTAGAGGGTAAAATCCTCGGTTCGCGTCACCGACATGCTAATGATACTAACCTGCATGAAAAAGTCAGTCTCGCTGTGTTTTTTTAACCGTAGACTTGGCCGCGGACTACTAACCTGCATGAAAAAGTCAGTCTCTCGCTGTGTTAAAACTGTCCCGGCGGAGTATGAAAACAGACTGCGAAAATCAGTGACCATTACGGCTTCCTCTCGCGATTTAAAAGTGAAGCCAATGTCGTAAAATTCTGTAAGATGCGTCAAATTAAAGCTCTTAATATTGGCAATCTATTGGTTACATTTTTAAATATTAAAAAAATGTCGAAATAATTTTGATTATTGTTTACATTTTACATAGCGTTTACAATGACAAGGAAAAAGTAGTAAGCGAGGATTTTTTTTATTTTTTGGTCAGACAAAATTTGTCAGCGAGAAAGTTGTGTGAAAATAGATGAATATTTTTTTTGTAATTTATCATTTTTTTATTGGAAGTTTAGTTTAGCCTGTAGTAGCGTATGAAGTGATGAGTGAACGTTTCTGCCGGAACTGTAGTTGGCGCATTGGCTCACTGATACCGTATTAACTCAATAAATTAGTTTATTGTGCAATAAAAATACCTTTACGAAAGAACCAAGTTAATTTAACTAATTTATTAGTTTTAAAAATATTGTGGGTTTAATTGTTATTGCAATTATATACTTTATCCGTAGCAATAACTGTATTATTTACAACGGTGTTCAACTCACTGTTGTTCACTCGGTGTTTACTCACTTGTATTCTATGTTTAACTAACTATTAATATTGAGCAATTACAACATATTTTTATACAGATAAATGAATAATGAAAACAACGAATATATTTTTAAACATTTGTAATATTTGTACGAATATTTGTATTTAAAATTTAGCATTATTTATTTTAATTATGTTTTTAATATTTAACCTCTTCATCATGAAATTAGTATTATTACGGTATAAGATTTATCTTACTAGCGTGGTAAATTATATTTCTAGTTATTTGATAATATTTGAAAATTAAAAAACGCGTCACATTTACAATTACAGATGTACTGCTACTATAACGTATTGTTAATTACTCTCAACTTAATAGTTCCGTTTTCACTTCTATCGGCAGTCCCACGACTGCTACTGTTTTTTTTTTTTTAAACATGTGGCCATTCATTTTACTCTTTACCATGAATATTTGTTTGTACATTTCCAAAACAAACAGTATAATTTTCTTCTTGCGCCTCGGCCTTTTGGCTAAAATCAATTTTGGTCTTTGTAATTTATTATTTGCTGTAGTAAAAGTTATTTGAAATTTAAAGACAAACTATTTAGAAGAGGAATTGTTGTGCTGGGACTATGCAATTAGCATGTACCACTTAGTGTATTTCTCACCAACTCTGTAGTTTATTGATGAACTGCTCTCTCACTCATGAATATTGAAGAAAACATTTAGTGATGGTTGTCAAACAGTTTACTTTTTTGTTTCAAGTCAGCACAATACGTTGTACTAATCTAGCCACAACATTTAGGCAAGTATTATTTTGAAGTTTTATAATTTCATACTGCAGTTTAGTGACAGTAACTTGGTATTGTCAATTGAAGTTAACAATGTTTCACTGCAGAAATAGTGTGACGAAGTAAACCTATTTGGATACATGATAAACATAAAATGATCTTAAAGATTGATACTAAACACAAATGTAAAAAATAGAAGCATACTCTGGAGGTGCTCTTTCAATAAGTCATATTGGAGAATCTGAGATCAAAAGACTGTAGCATCAATTATTTTACGCCTTTTCCGGGATTGTCAGACAAGGGGCATTGTGTGATGAGTAAAAATGTTATATCACAAACAGTGATATTAGTATCGGCTCATGGTGGAAATTTTGTACTTTTCTATCGTTATGTATCTTAGTCTGGAAATAAGACCACTGTGTGATATTGTTGCAGATAATGGTGGAGAAATATCGTTCTGAGGATAGTGTCAGTTTCCCACAGCTGATAGAGGTTATGTTGGCAGAGAAGAATGCAGATATTGATCAGTTGCAGCATCGAGTGGAAGAGCTTCAGTTGCAGGTAGTGTTTGGGGCATCAGATGTTAGATTGTTGGGATTAGGAGATCCACCATAGTTGTTGAACAACTATAGAAAAAGATTAAAAGGAACTATGGTTTTGGAGTAGGTCAGCAATTAATTGACTAACAGTTTCACCTGACCCATCGATTAGATGTGGCAAGTGACTTCTCCACTACTTAATAAAGAAACTAAATCCACACCTTTGCAGCTTCTGTTGTATTAACTGTGTTTATCATAGAATTGTCTACTCAAATAATAAAGAAGCTTGATTTTGTAAATAGGCATAATATGTCTGGAAATCATCAGCTAGGAGGCATTAGGGTTTCTCTGCTAGTTAATAGACAATATAATGAATATCACTACCTATCTGACATATCTAATTGATCAGGCTTTTCAAAAAACTAATCTGCCAAATCTCTCATTTGACCAACCATGCATTCAGTAGCATGGATAGAACATTAACTTTAACCATCCCACTTTGAGAAGATACCTTTGAAAGAGAGATAAATGCTTTGGTCAAAATGAAAAATGTATTTTTACAAGGTGAAGTCATGACGGAAAAATCCTTTCCATGAAGCTGGCTGCACTGACGGCTATCTTGAATTTAGCCCCATGAGAACAATAGTAAACACTTACTATCTTATTTTTAGTCTTAGAATTACAGGAGATGTCTCATTTCAAAGATTTTAATTAATACACATCCAAATATTTTTATCAGTTAGTAAATAAATTCTTAAATATTATTATACTTTATCATTTAATAATTATAAAAGTACACAGTTCACAAGAAAACTAAAAACAGAATTTGGATGCATATTAATCATATCTTTAAAATGATTACTCCCTTAATTTTAGAGAACTAAATGAAGGGAGTAAAACTATTTTAAGTTTATCATTGTTTTTATAGCGTGAAACTCAAGGTCGTTTCACTACAGCCAGGTGTCAATGCTAGTAACCAACTGAGGCTTTCATTAATATTTGAAATATTTGATATAGCGTGGTGTGTCAATAAAAATTATTGTATTTTTCATGTTGTACAATTTGTTTTCTACTATTTCAAATAAATTTTTCCCAAAATAATCTTAAATATAATTATAATACTTGAGAAATGAAAGAAAATGGAACAATGTTTGAAACATTATGATGACTTACTAAAATATTTAGTAAACATTTTTATCTGTAAATTTACTATCACATCCATTCTTGTATTGAAAATAGTAATATATTAGAGCTATGAGAGATAATAAGTCTATGAATGTCTATGAATCATGATAAAGAATAAGTTGACATCAAGCTGGTTAGTGGATTTTAACTGCCTGAGTAACATGTGTTGTAATCAGCTGTTTTAAACTAAATGAACTTACTCTTATAAGATTGGTGCTTTTGAAGCCTGTGGTCAGTGCTATATAATCGGATATTAAAATCCACTAAAGGCACATCTGGAGTGTAAGAGCCTTTGATGGACAACAGTACATTCATTGTACAAAAATCAAGAAATTCTTTTAATAATATATATTACAGTTAGCAGCTGTTCTAGAATAGTTAAAACTGTCACTACTGTCTTTGATACATAATAAATACTGTATTGAACAGTTTAAAATATTTGTTTTTAAAGTATCTATTATATATATGTAATCTTCTTTTTTTGTCAGCAACAAAGTGTTTTTAAATCTTTTATGAAAAAACTGGAACGTTTTTACTGAAAATGTGAGAAATAGTAAGATAGTTAATTAAATTTAATTACGTAACTTACCATTGATATTAATTCTAATAAGGGTGATATAGAGAACCATTAAGTCCATCTACTCAGCCTGAACTGGTATTATAATAAGTAATTTAATAATATTCAATATAAAAAACTCCAAAATGTGTTGCTACAGCCTTGACTACAGATAAATAAACACTTTAATGACATGTTTAAATTATGATAACTGTGATGTTATAATGATTATCAGTCATGGTGAATAGTATTGCAGTGTTATAGTCTGAGATAAGTGGTGCTGCCTCTCTTTCATTGTGGGATTTATGATTTTTTTAGTCATTAAACAATTATTCTAAAACATTTAATACTTTTTACTGTAATTTAGTATTTTAAAATATAAATTTGTTGACATTAAAGTGAGATATGTGATATTTCAGCAAGAGAACAGCTCCAAGAGCCAATCCAAGTCGAAGAGTTGCCGTGTTAGTTTTGCAGATGAGGTGTCATACTCACGACTTACGGATGGAGAAAGAGCCCGAGAAGCCCCTCAAGAAAGCAATAGTATCAAGCCCTTTTTCTCCACACCACTCTCTACTATAGAGGTTCGTCTTCACTCAATGATTTCTATTTATATGATCAAAATCTTTTGGCACAGTAAAGGATTGCATAATTAGAAAGTGTCTTAATTAAAAAAGGTAATGTAAAATTGTGAACAATATGCTTGAATACCTTTTATAAAGTTGGAGATGTAATGTGACGTTCTAATTTTATTTTCAGGAAGGCAACAGATTAGTACCAAGGGTCATCGGAGAAGACATCAGCAAGATACCTGTACATTCAGACATCAACTTCAACTCTTCACCTAACAGAGCTGTGAGTTCAGATATCAGAATAATAGGGTATTGTGTTAATAATTGGATTAATAATTTTTTATTTGATATTGCTGTATCCTGAAGTGGATCATTATAGAAAGTTAAGTGATATTTCAAACAGGAATAAATGTTCTTTAACTGGTCAAAATGTTGTTTAATGTAATTTTTATGTTTTATTATATACTACAATCTCAAATTTATCATATGTATTGAGAACATTTTGTAATTTTGAGGAAGTTTCGTAATAAAAATAATTCAATCTCTTTAATAGATACATATCTACGAGGGTCATTCCTAAAGTAAGGTCCGGTTAAGAAAAGGAAACTCAAAATGTTTCCAAAACAATTCTTTTATTTACATTCCTTACATCTTTCTCTATTTTTCTACATAATGTCCATACTTATTTAAACATTTTTCACATCATTCACAAGCTTTTGAATGCCTAAGTTGTAGAAATCGGCTGCCTACAAAGATAACCAGTTTTTAACTGCTTCTTACACTTCATCATCTGTGTCGAAGCGTTTGGCGCCAGGAAACTCCTTTAGGTAGTGGAATAAGCAAGTGGAACTTATTTGGCGCTAAGTCTGGACTGTACGGTGGGTGGTCCATCTGTTCCCATCCAAATTTCTTGATTAGGGTTTGCTTTTTTTTTGCAATATGGGTTCTGGCATTGTCATGCAACAACAATACTCTAGACGACAAAAGACCATGTTGCTTATTCGGGATTGCACGTTGAAGTTTAATCAGGGTAGTGCAGGTGGTATTGATTGTAGTCCCTCTTTGCATAAAGTTGACTAACAATACTCCATGCCTATCTCAAAACACGATATAACCTTGCGTGTTGAGATTGTCTGCTTTGCTTTGACCCTAACTGGCGATGACATGTGACGCCATTCCATTGACTGTCGTTTACACTCAGGGGTTATGTGAGAAACCCATGTCTCATCCCCTGTGACAATATGGTCTAAAAAACTGTCACTTTCCTTATGATATCGCTCCAAAATAGATAGAGCAGAAGCCATTCTTTTCATTCATTGGGACTCGTATGGTCCATTTTATAAAGAAATTAAAAAAGTATTTAGAAAACATCTTGACATGAACATAACATTTTGCACACCAAATAAGATAAATACCCTAGTTGGAAATCCAAAAGGTAAAATTTTAGATTAAAATAAAAGTGGCATTTACAAAATTAACTGTGAAGATTGTGATAAGATTTATACTGGCCAGACAAAAAGAAGCATTAAAAAAAGATTTAAGGAACACGAAAGATATTATAAATACGGACATACTGAAAAATCAGCTATTGCCAAACATGCATTTGAAACAAACCACACCTCTAAAAACTTCACATTATTAAAACAAGTCCATAAACAAGAAGACCTCAACGCATATGAAACATTATACATAACAAAATATAAAGATAAAATATTAAACAATGATCTTGGACTGATTCAAAATTCACCATTCCTTTAAAATATAACTAAATTCTTTTTTGACCAAAACTTTTATACATATACTGATATTTATTTTATTTTACTTTTAACCATATAGATTTTATATTAAGTTCTACTCAGCTGATATTTGTTTTAAATTATTGATTCACACCTGATGATGGCATCTTCGATGTCGAAAGGCCTTGTGTTAAAATATAAAAATTATTGGAGAATTGTGAGTTTTCTTTGATAAAATAATAGAAAATTGATATTTCCAATAAGAAGAGCTCCTCCTCCTTCAATGTAATGTGTTATTTTTCAGAGTCAGTTGGAAAGTGTGTTGTCCCAGCTGAAGGAAGAGCTGGAACAGAAGTCCCAGCGCCTGTTAGAGTGTGAAGCTCAGTTGAAAGAGTTGCCAACTCTGGAGGAAGAATTAAGGAGGACCAAAGAGGAATTTGTGGAAACAGTGAAGTCTGTAGGGGAGGATAAGAAGTTCTATGAAGAACAACTAGGTATACTGAGGGAGACAAAGGAGCAGCTGGCTGAGCGAGAGAGAGAGCTGAAGGAGGTGAGGATAGAGCTGCAGCAGAAAGAGGAGGACATGGTACGGACAACGGCAGATGTCAAGGCTCTCCAACGCATAATGGAGGGGCTTCAGCAGAAACTACGAGAAGCCAAGACATTCACCCAGACAGGGGAGGACAGTGAGTCAGCAGAAAACAAGTATAAGAATGAATGTGATGAGTTGAAAAGTGCTGTTTTCACTTTGAAGGCCCAGGTCTCATCCTTAGAAAAGATTTTAGAGAATGAAAAAATGTCAAATAAATCTCTACAAGAGAAAATTGACAAGCTCAAGATTGAAAAAGAAAATATACTATTGGAACTAAACACAACAAAATCTAACAGTGTTTCTATACAGGTAGAACTTGAAAAAGCTATGTTAAGCTCAAAAGAAAAGATGGATATGATTGAATCATTACGCTCAGATTTAGAAGTATCATCAAAGGAAAAGAGCAGTCTGAATTTGAAATGTCAGAAACTGAAGAAAGAGCTAGAACAGTTAACCAGAAAACAAAAAGTGGAACTTAAAAACATTTTACAAAAGGATCATGAAGAAGCTCAAAAAGTGAAGGAGGAACTGGAGAGCTTGAAATCTAGCAATTCTGAGCTTCAATCGGCATGTGAGAAGTTGCAGCAGGAGTTGAGCGAAGTTGGCAGTAACTTGGAGTTGTTAAGGGAGCTAAATGTCAAAGATGAGAAAATAGAGGAACTTCAAGCTGAGTTAACCAAACTTGACCAGGATAAACAAGTTTTGAGAGATGAGAAACTTAAAACAGAACAATGTCTCAATAAAGAAATTTCTGAACTTAAAGTCCTAATTGAGGACTTGAACAAAAACTCCCTGCAAACTGTGGAAATTGAACAGGTGAACATGAAGGATAGGGAGAGCTTGATGAGGAAATATGAGGTGCTGAAACGAGAGTATGAGAGACTGCGAAGAGCGAGAAGAGAGTGTGAGAAAAAGTGCCTTGTGCTGAAAGACGAGTTGACCAAGGAGAAACAGTACTCTGCTAGACTTCAAGGTTTGACTGGTGGCAAGAGAGTGCCTCAGCTTCAGGTGTCTAAATCCAATCTCGTGGATATAAGACCAGATGGAATGAAGATGACAAGTAAGTAACATGTTATATGTTTCAATTTTTATTTGTGAAAAAGAATACCAAACATCTTATTCAAGATGAAGAATTCTCCAATAGTCCTTATAAATTCTAAGTTGGCCAAGTTCTAGAACCAAGAGTCCTCCTATGTTTTCTTTCTTTTAATGTTAAGATGTTTTATTACTGGTTTTGTTTTTAGGTTAGCCTAACATTAATAAGGTTGCAATTTAAATAAATTTCAGGGTTGTTAACTATTTGTACTCTAATCATATGGGTTGTGTTTTCTTCGTAAGGTTTTTTTACGTATTTTACTTATTTAACAAAAAACAGTATTTCTTTCATTTTAGGAAGGCTTATGAATTTTTTTATATCTTATGCAACTAAAAAGGGTTAACATTAAATAAGGAAATATATGAATTTTAAAGTATGTTTCCAATAGTAAAATCTTTATTATTTACATAAACTTCAAGTTTAGTAATGGCATTATAAAATAAAATAGTTTTATTTATTGGAAAAACACACTTTGATACCCACAAATATAAATTGCAACACTTTTGACATGTTTTGAACAGAATAAGAATAAGACAGCTATTCTTTTCCTTTGTCTATGTTTTTCTATATAATGAATTCATTTACAACACTTTAAACACAATTATTCATAGGAGAAAAAAATTCTAAAACAAATGTTTTTATGTGTTTTATACCAATTTATAAAAAAATAAAAGTGTTTGCTCTAGTTTATAAAGCAAAATTTAAAGGGGATGATGTTTAGTTGCCAGCAGCACATCTGAGGCTGCACTTATAATATGGGGTTAAAGTTAAAAACTGTTATAAATAAAAACCCGTCTCAAAGGCTTAAACGTTTCTCTTTATAAACTTAGATTTTAGTGTCTCAGTGTTAATGGAAAATATGATTATCTATTAATACTAATGGTTTATAATTTGTATTCATTATAAAGTTTCTTATGGAGAAATCTGTACTGAGTATAAATAATGAACAATTATATATACAGTGTATATAAATAATAATTTATGACACTCCACTGCATCTGTATACAGGATAATTTAACTACTTTCACGATGAAACTGTGGTTGGTGTCTGTTTTGGTCAATGTATTAAGTAAGTGTTTTTTGGTTTAAAGTATAGATTTGCAGTGCAGAAAAATTTAATTGCTTTACTAACATTCCTTTGTTAACAAGCACATTAGATGTTAAGATGAGTTCTATTTTCATTAGTTTAAGAATTATTAATATATTGTTTTTTAATAAATTCCTCACAATAATTATTCTATGACCAGCATATCACTTATTTGGTAAAGTTGTAGTTTTTAGTCTGCCTAAAATAGAATTTAGTTCTAAAATACAAATTATTTATTAAAGAACTTATGAAAATCTTTGTTTTAGAATCCTTGGATAACCTAGCAGATGAAGTACAGAAAGAGCTTAACACCTCTGCTCAGTTGGACCAGTCACTAATAACAGACCTCCAGGTAACTAATTCTTACTCACTGTTCATGCCTGTATAACTACTTTAACTGTATTTATTAGTGATGTGTTACTCACAGGAGTGAATCACAATATTAAACACTGATGCTTTACTTAGTGTCAGCTATACAGTGGGTTTTGGTTATGGTTTGAGGCCAAGGTGTATGGGCTTGGAATACCTGTTGCCTGCACAAACAGGACTTATCATAACTCTTGTGGGAAGGGTTGATTCAATCCGAACGATGACATCAGCTCCAATTCATCTTCAGCTTAGTGTAGCATCTGAATTTATCTACTTATTCATCTAGATTAAACTTCATTTTGTAGTCTAGGTGTCCCTGATGTCAAAACGATGCAAAGAGTTTTTTTTTTTTAACTTATTCATTGCCAACATTTTGTTCTCTTCAGACAGATGTTGACTCCAGATTCCAGTAGTCAAGTCTGTGATGGTGGTAGATTTCAGATGCTGCACTAAGCGGAATATGAATTGGAGTTGAATTAACCCTATTTGGATATCATGGTGCTTGTAAAGGCATATCAACACAGGTGGTGGGGGGATGGAATTTGGTATTGAAAATTGAATTCCAGCAGGCAGCTATTGCAGCCATGACCCTGTGGTTCAAACTTTACATAATACTGTCCCTTGGTATCCAGTAGTCATTGAGCTATAAAAAAGTGATTAGTGGTAATAGAAATTCGGACGTTTTGAAAACTAGAATCAGTCGTCTTCTTCCAATAAAAAAAAAAAAACGAGACAAGGTTAAGAATGTACCAAAATAAAAACAAATCAACATATAGTGACGAAATTGCCACAGCCAATCTTGGCAGCAGAAACAAATTTTACATAAAAAACAAGAATATACCTGAGAGTCCAAAACAGTAAACTGGAAATGCACACATCACACCACTGCACAATACAGATGCACTGCATAGTGTACACAGCATAAAAGGTGAGCAGAAACTGGGGAAAGATTGATATCGGCAAATATTGGTATAATGATGGCTTGCATCTGAAACAAAAGTTTTTGTTCTCGAACATAAAGTCATAGTGTGTGTTTGAGATAAACGTAAAGCCAAAGGCATCTATCCATTCTCCCTTGTTATCTGTTTTTGCAATATAAAATAATGACAAATGTCGGAAACTCTACTATTAAAAAAAAATTATCCATCATGAGTAATGAAGTCTAAACAAAGAATTTGCTAATAGTTGATTTCTACAGTAAGGAGGATAAACCTTTTTGCACTCATTCCAGATTTGATATCTTAAAATACACACTTGTGTATATTGATATATAAGTTTGGTAATTTATAACTATGTAGTGGAATCAGAAACATAAATTTCTTTTCAAGGTCAAGAAGCAGACACCTTGTGAACTATGAAGAAATAATATTAAATTATATAAGGCCTCATTTTTTTATCAGTGGGTAATATTTACAAACTCTTAACATCTGGGGTAAGATAAGAATGTGATGTGTTTAACAGTGTCAGTTTTTATTGCATGTTGATTCCTGAGTATCCCTTTACATTACATTTGCTTTACAGTGCTCTAGAGTTCTTATGGACATTATCATAGGAAATATATTTTGTTTGTGGTAAATCAGTAACTAGCAATGTCAGTGGGCTCATGTTACACAATATAATATACAAATGTGCGTAATCGTTCAGTTTTCATTCTGTTGTTAATTTTTTATATTTTATAACTATATAATATATTTTTTTTTATTTCAAATTCCAATTTTATAAATTTTGGAATTACACTTAAATTTTAGACATATGGTTAGATTGTACAAAGTTAAAAAAGGTTAAAAATGTTACAAGTTATAGAAAAGTGTGTTAATAAACAATTATTCCATGAAGTTTTCTGAAAACAAACATGTAATATTGATTGAACTACTACAATTTTAGGAAATATTATGGGAGTGAAGAACAAATTCCGAATTAGTGATTGAGCAAGAATGTTAACCATAAGTAAAATAACCACCTGTAGAAGCAATAACTATTTGATTGAATGAGGATAGGATGTACACCTGATTTTAGTCATTACAAACAATCCAGGGCTATCTACAGTGAATTATAAAATACCCACATCATGTTGACGAGTAGCTAATAAATAATAATTTGAACTATCAAGATTGTTTGACTGAAATTTTCCACATTTTATTAGCCAGAGATTAAAATCTTCTTTTGTATACCAAAAAATACTTCTGTTTATAACATGGATGGTATAAATGGTGTTTGTTGCAGAATAACACAGAGACTGGTGTTGAAGTGGTGCGTTCAGATAACATGGCTCCACACGTTGACTACCTTAGTGCTCGACTGGCCGAGGCCGAAACCGCGTTTCACGTGGAGCGTGTTGTTGTAAGTTTGCATTAATTTCTTGTGTACAATAGTATTATATAATAATCTATTTCTAGAGTTGTATATTTGATCTATTCTTACAATTTGATGGATGTTTAAAATACTACAAAAAATAGTACACATGTAATAGCTTTGAAAACGTTCTCATTTATACCAATAAAATATGTAATTGTGCTACATGGATTACTATCTAAAGATACCTAATGAGTGTTTGCAAATAAATACCTCTGTTGGTGCAGAGTTTTAGTCCATTTTCAGGCTAATACGGGATATCCACCATTTAGGACTAATTCTATATTAACAATTTGTATTCTGTAGAGGAATTTATTTATAAATATCCAAACATTTGAGAAATTTTAATGGGATATTTAAAGTAGAAAGACTTTTTCAAAATCAGTAAGAGTTGGTTGAAGAAAAATAATAGTAGCCTTGAATGCATAGTTAGCAAACAGATTGGCATGGAAGCTTTATTAAATATATTGTTCTATTAACTAACTCAGAATGGTTTTGTAATGTGTTATCTTTAGTCAGAATGTTACTACAGAATGTTCTGAAAAATAGGGTCATAACAAACAAGAACTTCTAATAAAGGTGACTGATTTATTTAAAATAATTGTAGTTATAACATGGTTTAAAATGTAATAACTTTGAAGGTCTTTTTTACATTGTAAAAACTTGTTAAAACAAAACAGTTAACATTATTAATTTAAAATAATAATTATCAAGGGTTAATAATATTAACTATTAAATACTGTGTAGTGAAATAACTTAATTTTGAAAATTGTAAAGATAAAATGAAATAAATGATGACAACAACATTTTGAACAAAAAATCAAAACAATCTAAATTCAGATTGATAACTGAACTGAAAAAAATGAAACTACTTCAGTTAATGGCAAACCAACATAATAGCTTTTTAAATGTATTATTGTTACATAACAATATTACATTCATCTCCCTTTTTATACACCATGCAGTTTCAATGTAAGAATTAGAAATAAAAACTGAACATGAGGGATTTTGGGTACAAGTTTTTTTACTGATTGAGGTAGACTCAGTAAAAAACAGTTAACTTACTCATTATTTTAATAAATTTACATGGTTATAAAAGTAAGCCTGGCAGAAAAGTGATACAGCAAGGCCAAAAACCTAGCTCTGAAGGGGCTAAGAAACATTGACTCTTAATGTTGAAGAGACAATTTAAGTTTCAAAGTAACATTTTGTCCCTTTTGCCTATTTTGTTTGATAAGAGTTAAATCGGGCTAACTATTTATTCAAATGTGCATACTAATTTGTTGTATTATTGCTCTTGCTTCATATTTCTTAACCTCAAGCACAATATAATACTACCTCTGAAAACTACTGTTTTGATTCACCATAAATCAAGCTGAATAAATGTCCGAACTTTCACATCATTAAATTAATTGAGAAAACATTTTAACTAATAAATTTTGGCCCCAATCTGTTTATTGTAACTATACGATGATTGTATTCAAACAACTTCTAATACTAGACTTATAAAATTTTAGCAGACAAATATTCAATCTGTTATATATTTGTAAACTTCAAAACCATAAAGTGTGTTTGTTCTTATTCATATCTAAAAAGTTACTTGCAATGCCAGTCCTGTTAAGGCAATAATATTGTAAGTTTGTGAGTTGGCTTCAAGTCAATAATTGTACTTAAACTGTGTACTATGTAGTGAGATTGTGTATATAATATATGTGTAATATATAATATATGTATATAATGTTGAAATATATATATTTAAAAAATCTTGTATTTATTTATTTATTTAAATTGTAGTTTTCCATACATTTGGGTTAAATATTTATAGTTGAACCACTTCCAGGTGAATGAGCTTCGCGCAAGACTAGTGGAAGAGCACCAGCGGCTGATGGAGGAGCGGGCACGCACACTGGAACTGCAGGAAGAAGTAGCAACACTGCACACGCTTAACGACCAGTTCGAGGACAAATTTAAGAATATAGTGTAAGTAAAGTGCAATTAATACAGCAAAGAATTATAAAACGTGTAGAGAAGAAAGGAAACAACAAAACATTACTTTGTACTAGCAATGTGTTGAAGCCGATTCTACTACTGTACTACTAATTCTTAAAAATATTCGGAGCTGAGAATTGATTGATGAAATTCACTGCGTCACTACTTATTGGATCAGATGACGGTGTTGCAGATTGCTGGCATATTGTCTGCCTGCACGAATAGCATCGTAACAAAATTAAACATTTCTTCAGAAGACAGATCAAAGTCAAGTTTCCCCTCCTCCTACGTATTGTGTATTGCCAAATACACCTACTACACTAGCTACACAGCATGCCCCAGGCACCAAGAAAAGAGGATTCAATATTCAGTTTAATACAAACTGAACAGTACATTAAATCACTATATTGTGTTTGTTTTCAATTTCATATATCCTAAAGATTAACTTTGAACATAATTGTCATTTGACAAATTCACAAATTCATGAATTGAATTGAGAATGTGGAATTGTAGAATACTATTAAATAAAATTATTTTACTATTAAATCAAATTATTTACAAATCTTTAACTTGTATTCTACTCAGACATTTATTTAGAGCATTAAAAGTGTTGGAAGTAAGTGGCTTTCAATTGTTAGAGTAATCAAAATAGTGAGCATCCATATTCCATTTTAAAATTTAAGAAGTGTTGTTTCTATTTTCCTTTTCTTTATCATATACATGAATTTATTATCACTTTCATGAAAGACAATTCAAACTCAGATATCCCGCTGATGTTAATAACTTTACAAGATTTATTACTATTAGTATTTAGTAGTTAGTATTATGTATTATTAATTAAAATTATTAATAAAACTATTAGTTTCATTAAATATCAAGAAAATTAAAATTTAGATATTGTTCGTGCACATAAAGCGTGTATGAATGATATAAACTGTTATAGAAAATACAACACTAGAAGTAAGTTTATTTACTATAAGTAATATTTGTTTCAGATCTCAACTAGAACAACAAGTTAATGAAGTTAAAGAACTCAGGCATAACATGCAACCGACTGATACAAATGTAATAGAAAAAGAGGTAAGTTATCATTACTTATAGAAAAGAATCTTTCTAAAAAAATAACCTTTACAAAATCTTTTGGTTGGGTCATGTCAAAATCTTTGAACTGCACTAGTGTTTCTAGGTATTTTTGTGTTGGTTTTTGAATTTGGCGTGTACTTTGCTTAATAGATGGTTGTGTGCAGTTTGTTTATAAAAGGGTTTGTTACCTTATCTCTCCAAACTAGCATGGGTTTATGAGAAGACATTCGATTGATACAATCTTCTTGTTGTCACACTTAGAGAATAGAGTTAGTTGTAGTTGAGCGATGAGTTCAGGTTGATACTAAATATATTTACTAGACATCTGTTGTACAAAAAACTTGAGGTTAGTATGGTTTTATGGTGCTACAGGTAGTTTAATTTTGTACCTAAAATGTAATTGAGTATTAGTTGAATACAATAAGAACTCAATGGGCTTTTCAAAGTTGTATTTCATGTAAATAAAGTTAATTTGGTCTATATTTATTTCTCAAATTGATGATGTAAAATTTTATATAAAATCCATTGAAAATTGGATATTAATCTGTTATTTATCTGTGCATTAGTTTAAAATATTTATTTTTGTATTGCCATGCTGTTTTTTTTTATTTTACCTCCAACTTAATTTTATAAGTTTTAGTATGTCTTACCATATAATTATGAAGCGGGAACTGGAATTTCGATAATAATCTATAATAGTGAGAAGTTTTGTTATGATATTTGATATAAATACCTTTATCGTTTTCTAGATTGCCATGTTTCTTTAAATTAAATTAATACCACTATCATGATTGTTGTTGACATTATCAATTATAACTCAAACTATCACAAACCTCAAGTTTACTATCACTAACTTCTCCAAATAAATCGTCCTCTTTGACTTTCTGGTTATAAGGAATGTCTGAATTTGGTTATAAGGTAGAGAATCTTGCATTTCAATTTTGTAAAACCAAAATTTTTAAAATTAATATTCACATTTGTTGATTGAGGATGGTTTTTCATAAAGAATTTGAAATATTTTATGAATTTAATTGACTAAGCAATGTTTCGAAGCTGCAAGATCCGGAAAACTTAAATATTAAATATTAGTTATACTTGGCTTGTCAAACTCTGGGGAAGTTCATGAATGAACACAAGTGCAAACGTTTAGTAAAGATCAGAGTGTTCAGGCTTGTAATTGATAATGTTAAGGGTTGGAAAAAGTTAATAAAAATTACATTGTAAAATCAGAAGCTCAAACCTCTTGTGTTGGTAATAAGAGACTTAAGGTATGGGATGGTGGTGTCTACTCTGAGAATTTTGTCGTATTATTCAGCAGTACCTAAGGCATTAGTTTGAGGCCTAAGTTTTTTTATCAAAGGGTACATCCATCTCAAACTTTATATTTTCAAATATCTTGGATTTTTCAATAATTTGTCAAAGGAATTCACCATTATTTTGTAGCTTTAATAAGGATGTCCTGATTTGTATTGTACATAGTTAAATAATATGAGGTAGAAAAATAAACTGAGATATTTACTTTATTATTGATTGAAAAATGTCTGTAACATAGAAGCTAAAGAAACTAGTAGAAGAAAACCAGAGAAGGGTGGATGAACTGTTACAAGAGAGGGTGTTCAACAAGAATCAACTGTTGTACCTGAGGGAAGAGTTAGCCAAATTGCAGCAGGAGAGAGAGGAAGAGGTAGAGAGTCGCAGACAGAGCAACGGAGACAATCGCTTGAGAGCGGCCATGGTACTCTATAGTTTTCACATAGTAACAGTGGGATGAGCCACTTAGAAGTTGTGATTTTATCATACAGTTTTTGTTATTAGATGACAAGACTTGGTTTTGTTTATAGGTATAGAACACAATAAATGTATGTCAAAACCAAATTAATATTACTAATTTTGATACAGATACCTGGAAATCAATATTTTTAATAGTAATATTTAATATAGATAAAATGAATGTCATCTGTTAAAGAAGTAAAATTTATTTAAACTTAGTTAAATACAACTTATTAATTTGTGGTTTAACCTGTTTAATTATTACTTACAGTACCAATTTTGGTTTTAATCTTACAATTCAATAGTTTAAATAGTACCAAAAAATTATAATAAGAATTATCTTGAATTTTGTAGTCCACATCTTTTAAATATGACTGAATAATAAAAAGTTCCAGATACCTTTATCCATTCAGTTACAAATTAGCTACAAATATCATGATGACGTTAGCATCAGTTAAAGACTTTGCGGCAGGAAATGAAATTTTAAGTTTTGAAACTGGTACCAAGTTCTGTTTCATTCACAAGGATTGTTTTACCAAATATATGTATTTTTAACCTTTCATTACATTTATTAATTTAAAAGTTGTTTGTTGTAGTTCGGTTAAACTTGATAGAAATATCTATATATTTAAATATCATAGTTGGAGTAATCATTCTACATCCAGGTAGCATTTTGAGAATTTGTTAAAATAAAGTTTGTATATCTTCTCATCCAATATGTTATGCTAGATTTTCAATATTTCATAATGAATTTTATCTTCATAATGAACTAGTATTATTTTTAGTAAATTAAAGAAATTGAATGTTTCAATTAGGATCGAGAATATAGAATGTAAGTGATAGAAAATAATAATTATTAATACTCTTGCTAATAGTATTTATTGTGTTTTACTTTCCAGATTAACTTACAGCAGGCACTAGAAAGTCGCACAAGTGAGCTAGAACAGGAGCGAAAACGATGTGCATCACTGCAAAAAATTGTGGAACAAGTTAACTCACAGAATAACCAACATGCAGAAAATCTGGTGTTAATGAAGAACTTGCAGTCAGTGGAAAACTTGCGAAAGGCTTTGGAATGTCGGACACATGAGCTGGAACTGGAGAAGAGGAGATGTGAAGAGCTGGAGAGGATGATGCAGCAAGCCAACCTGGATAGCAGCAGGCCAAGTGATGAACAGTCAACAGAGGTAATTTGTCCTCGTCAAATATTAAAGCAGATCTTCTGAATAATTTGTCTTATTGTGTAAGGATTACAGATTGTAATTAATGTCAACACTTAGTTGCCAATTTGAAGCACTGTAAAACTGTAATCTTGATACTGATTGGCCTGAATAAATAAAAAATTATACTGGGATGTGTTATGAAAGTAGTGCACATGATTTTATTGTGACGCAACTATTTATCGCGTCACGCTCGGGCCAGTTAGATAATGTAGTAAGAGTTCTGCGCTTCTCAACTTGCCCAGTCTCAGTTCACTCCAAGCAGTAAGAAGGATGGGACGTATCTTTGCATGAAGTCTTACTTTTTATTGTGTCATGGAGTGTTAAAGCACTCGCTGGAACTGCGGTATGCGACCAAGTTTTAAGTGCGGTTATGAAAAGTTATGAAATTTGTTTTTTCATGCCACAATAACTGAAATCGCAGACATAAGCTCATTGAATATTGTCAAATTCAGAAAGATAAAACAAGTTAAATAAAAAACAATATGAACATGTGTTCTTTTTTAGTATATTACATTCTCTTATAATTACTTAAACAGAATAATTCACAAATTGACCACAAGATAGAAGCACATGATAGGCTGTTGTCGCACATTATATAAACGTCAAACCACATAATGTAGCCGTAAGGTCCAAATGTAAAACCGTGTTAAGGAATTAATAGCTGTAGTCAGTTAATTAAAATAGAAGTTAGTTAATTTTAATTCTAAGATATAAGTTACTGGGAGAAATCTGTAAATTTTGTGTTAAAGTTTAATCCGGCAGACAAGTGACAACACATTAAAATGTTTCCCCAACTAGTAAATAGTGAGCAACTAGTTGCCAGTTATTGTTTGCAGTCACTTTCTTCATTGAACTGTTGAACGAAAATAGCATTAAACTAGGTCATATTTTGTCATATCTAGGTCAAATTAAATTAATATGATTCATAGTTTTAATGTATAGTTTGTTGAATGGTAATGCTTATTATTTATGCTTCAAAATGTATAGTTGCATTGAAAATGTTATGGAACTCAGGGGATATTACAATTATTCTTAAATATTGGCATTTGCCAAATCAATGGATTATCTGTTATATACTTTATTCATATCAAAAACTGTACACTGACTGCCTCTGTTGAGTTATGTTTTGATGATGATCTAGGCCACTGATTTGCCGGGAATTGTTTCTTTATCAACCTCTACTCAGATAAGGAATACACAAAATTGTGAACAGAATAATTTATTTACAGTTGTGTGGTGAAGTATTTCCTACCTGAAAATATTCAGATTTTGTGTGTTTACAGCAACATGCAATCTCTGACATTATCATGAAGAAAGACATGAGATGCCATTCCATATGTTTTGGATTGCCTACTGTAGTTTTCACAATGTATTACAGTAAGTTTTTGTGTTGGAATGGATCTGACCCCAAGGATTCAACTAACAAAATACCTCCTTGTCGCCAAACATGCCATGGCCATAAGGTTCAATGTTGTATGTTTTTGAACTTTTCTGGTTCATTGGGAGTAAGTGTGTGTCGATTATTGACCTTCCTGCTATGCTTCAAGGTTTATATAGTTAATGTCTAAGATATAAAAATTTACTGTACTCTCTTTTATAGGTTAAAAATGTTATTAGACATTGTTATTTTTTCAGCAATGTTTGGTAACAACTTGCACAAAGTTTTAATTTATATAATATATAATAACAAACAATTTCCTGAAAGAAATTCATTGTAATGTTTGTGGAATTTTGTTAGAGATAATAGTGATTGTGTCAAAGGAATCCCAAATCTCGAATCCTTGATAAAAAATTTGGATTAAGGAATCGATCGGTAGGATTCGACATTTGGAGAGATCTGCCACATCATTACTTATTGTCTGATCGGCAACTTACTACAACTTACACACTTACTACTTATTGTGTTTACAACTTACTGATCGCTAAAATGCCTTTTTGTCTTAAATACAATACCTAATTGATCAATTGCCATAATTTTGTAAATAATATTTTTCTTGCATTTAGTACAAGTATTTCCTAAAATTTACGCATTTTATGTATCCTGCGTTTATTCGTGGCACTGCTGCGCCTATGGGCAGATGTTAGCTAATTGACAAGAAGTAAACAGTCGATCCGTTATATTTTATTACTTCACAATTGTTGTAGCTGTTTAAATATTTTATCTAAAACATACATTATGTTTTTATATTTTTATCATGGCTAGGGATGATTTGAAATTTTAAAACATTTTAAGTCTAAAAATATGTTTTATAAGCAATATAAAATATGCCTATATCTTTTGCAGATTAAAGACACATCCAGATTATGCTTGCAGATTCTGGAAGCCCGTATTAAATAGTATATAAAATTACCAGATTGAAGTAGAAGTTAGGGAATAGGGGGTATGACTTAGTTCTAAAAATACCTAAAACTATCACTCTGAACCTCTGCAAATCCCTTTAGAATAGAGAGGTATTCTTGAATTACTTTTTATACTATCATACAGTCTCCAAAGGTTTAAGAATAGCATGAATTGGATTGATGATGATTTTGTTTAAATCATTCTTTTATGTACTAGAAAATGTAAAATTTGAAATTATAGAATCAGGAATCAATTTGTTTAAGATTCGAAATTGGATATAAGATTCAAACATTTTGGATTTGTCCATCTCTAAGAGAATGTTTAGTCTTTTTGAATCATGCTTTTTATGCACTAATGTTTCAATATGCTATAGCACATGCTGTCTTCCATTAGTGTTGTCATGAACTATTTGTCTTTCATTGGTCTCTTATAATACTATATTACCCACTAAACAACACACTGATAGTCTTCTCTCTTCACCATGTACATGTTCGGTTGTGTGATAAATTTCTGCTGTGTTATAGTCTTCTGCTTGTAAAAAACTAATTATGGGCTATTTACACTTGACAGGAAAACTGTAACAGACAAGTTACAAGCTCTTAGCAATTAAATTGCAACTAAGATGGTTTAATAGAGGTAGAATTGTGACAATCATACTGTGCCAATTAATGCTGTCTTCCATTAGTGTTGTCATGAACTATTTGTCTTTCATTGGTCTCTTACAATACTATATTACCCACTAAACAACACACTGATAGTCTTTCTCTCTTCACCATGTACATGTTCGGTTGTGTGATAAATTTCTGCTGTGTTATAGTCTTCTGCTTGTAAAAAACTAATTATGGGCTATTTACACTTGACAGGAAAACTGTAACAGACAAGTTACAAGCTCTTAGCAATTAAATTGCAACTAAGATGGTTTAATAGAGGTAGAATTGTGACAATCATACTGTGCCAATTAATGCTGTCTTCCATTAGTGTTGTCATGAACTATTTGTCTTTCATTGGTCTCTTACAATACTATATTACCCACTAAACAAACACACTGATAGTCTTCTCTCTTCACCATGTACATGTTCGGTTGTGTGATAAATTTTTGCTGTGTTATAGTCTTCAGCTTGTAAAAAACTAATTATGGGCTATTTACACTTGACAGGAAAACTGTAACAGACAAGTTACAAGCTCTTAGCAATTAAATTGCAACTAAGATGGTTTAATAGAGTTAGAATTGTGACAATCATACTGTGCCAATTACTGACTCCAACAGCTTGCCTGAGAGATTTATAAGAACAAATGTAGATTTTAAAAATAACTGTTATAAATAGTTTGTTTTATTTATCACAACTTATTGCAATTATCTTTTAATGACTTTATTTTTTATGTTTAAATTTAATTTGTTGAACTATTACAAGTTATTATTCAAACTATGAACAATTTATGATTTATTTAAACTTTCTCAGGTTTATTGATGTGTTACTTAGTCATGCTTTGTCTTATAATGTTCAGTGGGATTTCTTTTAAAAGTAAATCCTCAAAATGTTAATTAGTTATTATATATTTTACCAGTAGTATTTTTCACAATATGTCTTAGTTGTTAATTCAAATATGTTTTATTTGCTTAGGTTGAGTATTTGAGAAGGAAAATCGTTGGTGAAGAAAGGTTGAGGAAAAAATTAGAAGAGAAAATCGCACATATGGAACTCGCACAAGGAAGTCGTCTAAGTAGGAGGAGAGAGACGGAAGAGAAGTTAAGAGAGAGTTTAGCCCAAGCTGAAAAAGTTAAAGTGAGTAGTTGTTATTTACAGGCTGTATAAAACCCAAAGTAAAATTACTACACAAGCAAATTAAATTCACTGGTGGAAATAATTCTGAAATATTGATAAATTTAAGTAAAAAAATGTTTTCATGAACTAAAGGAAAAACTGTTGTAAAATCACTCAATTTACTTTTTGATTTTTGTTTGTTTATAACATCTTATATAAGTAAAGTCATAAAAAATTTCAAATTTTTATAACTATTTGTTTTTTATAAGGAAGACCAATTTTAGTCAAATGTATTCTAAGTTGGATAAGTTCCCTGGCATTCTCAACTCTTTGCTAAATGCTATCATACATAAGTTTATGTTTTACTGAAACTTTTGATGAGTATATTTCCTTGCCTAAGATTCATTAAGTTAGAAGAAGCAAACATTACAATCAGTTTAGAGAAGTGTTCTTTTAGATTGAAAGATTTTATATTTGTAGGTTTTAATTTCTCCGTGGATTGTTTATTCCCAGACAAAGAAAAATAGTAACTATAAAACAATGTCCTTTGCCAAAAAACGAAAAAGACCTGACAGTCTTCATAGTGAAAAACATTGACAGATTTTGGAAAATATCAAAGTCAAGGTTTTTGATTCAGTCATAATACATCATCCTAATTCTAAGTAACTTGAATATAAAGTGTGTAAACTGTTCCGGGTATGCAATGGATCTTGCACTAGGAGATTAAAGGATCTCATAGATTGAAGATTTAAAAGGAAAGAATGTTGGTGTGTACCATGTTTATAAAATGAAGAAATTTATAAATTATAATGACAATGAAATTAAAAAAAAAAGAAAACAAGGCAAATTAACATGATAACTCATTGGCTTAGAGTCATTAATATTTTTAATTTGTTTAAACAGTTGTTTGAATAAGACAGTAATAATGTGTTGTTTTGTTTATTTATGTTTGTTGGATGTTGTAGGAGAATACATTGGTGTTTAAAGTCCATTGGTAAATTTGAATCTTTGATATATATTAATTCTACTTTTACTGTTAAATAATAATAAATATCCAGGTACTGTATTGAATACTGGCACTGTATCACAATATATTAATATTGTTACAGAAAGATTTAGAGAAGGAATGTATGGGCCTGCAGCTGAAGCTGAAGCAGTGCCAGATACAGCTGTCAGCCCAGGCTGGCGAGTCTCCTGTCTCTCTCAGGCTGAAGGTGGGTAGTACAAATAGAACAATGTTTAACTCTTTAACTGTGGCGTTTTAGCCTTAACTGGTACTCTTTTTAATGCCTTGCACAGAGTTAAACAAAAAATTTAATACTAAACAGAACAGAATCCGGTTGACTTAAACAGCAACGGCTGTCAAGATTGCATGCGCGTCAGACATCTTTAGCTTTTAGCGGCCAGTAAAATATAAAGAGACATTTTATATATAAAAGTGAGTACAATAAATTACAGAATCTGCTGATTAAAATAATATAACTTTTATTTTGATTTGATTGAAGATTGATGACGTTATTAGCAGATGATGTTTAATGCATCGTAAATTATGCCAGTTTTATAGTTAACACAGTGACAATCACAGATTGTATCAGACTTAAAAGGCCAAAAGAGCAATTTTAAAAGACTAATTTTTTTAATGGATATAATCTTTTTAACTACTACCCTTATTCATTATTATTGGTAAAAAAGTAGACAAAATAGGCATATATGTTTTAGCGATTTCATTCAACTGTAAAAGGGAGATTTCTTTTTTACCTAGTAAAGAAGAAACCAATAAACCTATCAAGTTACATGTAGAACTTTGAAGATATTGAAGTAATTTCATATTTTGTGAAATAAAAAGTATCTGGGAATTTAAATTCTTATTGAGATATTATTTCATTCATATTTTTGCCCTATTTACTGTATGGGTTATTATGAGTAAGTATTATACTTCTTTTGAAGTGCTTTAAACAGATCTAAACAATAAGAATTAAAATTATACTGGTTGATAAAAATTGCAATGGAATCGAAAATATCTATACACATGTACTTTTGTATATTCTGGTAAATCAGTGGACGTAGGAGGCAGTTTTCCTGTCAACTAGGAACATTAATTATAATGATTTTAGTTAGTAACCTGTAGAAGCAAGAGTTGTATTGTCACTAAACACATGGCAATAGTCAAAGTCAAAAACAGTTGTAGGCTATAAGTGTACATGAGTGTAAGTTAAATATTTCAAAAAGTAAAAAAAATGAGTATGACCTAAAATTAAAAATTGATTTTCTTGAAATCAGTGTAACTTAACTAAATATATGTATATATACATAAATATAAATGAATAAATACATACACACATAGATTGGAAACGTTTACAACAATATAATTAAAATCTCAGTACTAATATCACAGGCCAAAAAATCACTGACAGAATAAAATATCAGAAATTCTTTATTGTCAGACAGTAGAACACTGCAAAATAGCGTCAACAATATTATGTAATAGTTAATTACATTAAGTTATTTTCAGAATAGCCCAATAAAATTAAATATAAAAACGTCAGATTAATTTAAACAGCACTAAAGTTTTTGTCAATGCTAAAATAAATCAAACTAAAGCTTACATACAGTAGGTGGCTAGTCTTAACATAAAGCTTAATATAAGCTAGCCTGACCAGAGCACTCGACAAAGTCCCTGACACTGTAGTAAGCCCGCTGTACCAAATGCCGCTTGACCTCCCTCTCAAAAGAAGGACTTGTTTTTGTTTTCATAGAGTCTGTGAGTGCATTATATAGTTTAATGCCGCTGGTTAATAAATGTCTTTCAAAAAAACTTGTTCTATGGGCAGGAATGGTAATCATATTGGAGTGACGTAGATTGTGACGATGTAGGGGATTTTGAGATTTGAAAAGGTGGAGGTTTTTGTGAACAAATTTCACGCAGTACAAGATATAAATCGATGGGAATGTTAGAACCTTTGCCTCCCTAAAAAGCGACCTACAAGAAGTTCTACACGGTTTCCCAAAAACCGCTCTCAACGCCCTTTTCTGGAGTTTAAAAACGAATTTTGTACGTACACTTTCACATCCCCAAATGACTACAGCATATGTGAGAAAGGGGTAGATAAGCCCATAGTAAGCAGCCAAGGTCACTCTGGTATCAGCAAACTTTGACAGGTTTCTAATAACAAAAATCCCCGAGCTTAGTTTCCTACAAACGTATTTACTTCAAACAAATACATTTACTTTCAACTAATTGGAAAGAATAAGTTTGAATCTACTGAAGTTTACAGACCAGACCACTTTGGTAGCTTATTACAGTTTTATTTTCATAAACAGTTGACTTTTTTGGGATTTTTACAGCTTTATGGAAATAAAATCAATCATATAGCTTCTTCTAGTATTATATGTGTGAATGTAATTTCTTATTTTTAATTTATTTTAGTTTTCCTTAACAGTTATTAAGGTAAAATATATGTATATACATGGGAGAGTCATTATTTTAAGTCCATTAAAATGTAGAACACATTACTCTATCTGGTAAATTTGCCTTTATTCTAATAGCTTTTTCTACCATATGAATACTTTTTGTGAATGATAGCTATTACCCCAAAGTGTTATGCCATACAATAAATGAGAATTCAAGAAGGAATAATAAGCTGCAATTAACATTGAGGGACTAACACAGTGTTTTAACTTTCTTAATAAATAAGTTACTCTGGATAGTTTGACTCACAATTGATTTATTTGAGACTCCCAGCTTAATATACTATCTACATATAAGCCTAGTAGTTTTACAGGTTTAGAGTCTTCATTTGTTTACTTATTTAATGAAAAGACAACATTTTTAGTTATGATGTTATTAACAGTAAGTAATTCATTAACTTTAAACCACTCCTGAGCAACTTCCATTGAGTTATTTTCTTCTAACAATAAACTATTTAGATCTTTACTTTTACTATAAAGAGTAGTGTTGTTAGCATATAACACTGATTTACATGGCATATTGAACACTAAATCATTTACTGCAATGACAAACAGAAAGGACCCAATACAGATCTTTGAGGGAGCCCAACCTAAGTTATTTTAATAACAGATTGTTCTTGATCTTTTACAATCATTTGTTTTCTATTACTTAAGTAAGAGGAAATTAATTCAATATTTCTAACTCCATAACTATGAAATTTGCTTACAATTAATTCATGGGAGATGGATTCAAAAGTTTTTGTGAGATAATATCTACATTAAAACAAATTAATTGGATGTTTTTTTTCTGTGTACATTTTGTAAAGGTTTATCACAATAAGAGTGATTTTAATCTGTGTTTTTAGGAGGCTAACATGGCATTGGAGCGTTTGGTCAAAGATAAAGAGGATCTCAACACTGCCAATGCTCTTCTAATAGAGGAAAAGCAACAGCTCCAAATCAAGCTGAGGGATCAGGATTCACTGATTGAGGATTTAAAGTCCCGTATACATGCTCTAAATATTAAAGTAAGTAAAGTGATGTTTGAAATAGTATTCAACTAAAAGCAAGTTGCTTACAGTTTCTTGCTTAGGGAATTATTTAAATCACCTATGGCTAGAGGGTTCACTTCTGGCTAGCTAATACCCTCCAGTTGAACCTACACTGGCTACAGAAAAAAAACTATGAATGTCCAAGAGGGGGAGGATCCAAATGTTGAAATATTGGAGTAAAATAGACTGATGGTCTAGTCTACTGCTGAGAATGGGTGGAGTTCTCTTACTATAAAAGACTGTTGCTAGCCTAAACGTGAGGGAGTACCCCTTCTTCCAAGGTGACATGACTAAGATATATAGCTCGCTATCCCTCCTCGTGGGATCTTACCAGGAGGTGGCCCCTACCACCAACCTTACCCTTCCTGAAAATCCTATCACTTCAGAAGCAATCATGAAAGTCCTTTTAGGATTGAATGCAATGAGGGGTGCCTTCGCTTCTTGTTTAAGTAAACAAAAGAAACTAGAAGGGGAGAACTCTTCTGGTTTTGATTTGTGTAAAGACAATATACATAAACGGTTTATTGCTATACTCATAAGTATTTAGATTCCATGTACTGTCTTGATTTTTTCAGTTAAATGTGTTTTATGTAGTAGAATTTGACAGTTCACCTGTGAGAGATTCCAGAGGTTCCCAATTACAACCATACTTTTACCTTTTTAAATTTTTGACAAACTCATCCACTGGATGGCTGATGTAATGATGATAGTACCTGAAAAAGGTACCAGTATGAAGGTAGTGCAGGTCTGTGGCTTTATGCTACATGACCTTGTGAAAGAAGTTATCTATATAACTTCCTGTTAATACCAACCACCTAAAAATGCTAAATCTATATTTTAAAATCGTATCATTACTTCGTAAGCAACTTCACAAACCAGTTTCCATTGTATCATTAACAACTGCAGTCTACTGCTTCAGCTGGTTTAAAGGATCCTTTACAGTAAATTGTAAAATTATCCTCCATTTGTGTCTAGCATGCTGAGATCTGTGACCAAGATGTAACAGTAAATGAGGCTTGTACTGTACAGGGATTTGTCCCCTAATATATACTCTATTAGAATTATCAAGCTTTTAGTTTTTGTAGGAAGTCAATCACTATCTTGACTTTATTTTACTGCTCATAGATTTCCAAAATTCTAACGAGTCTAACAGACCATTATTGCCAGGGAATGTCAACAAAACACCAGATACTCCTGTATGCACTAAATGTAATGTTTCTTGTCATTAAAGAATTTAATTTAATGTAATAAAAAATTGAATTGGAATGCAATAATATCATTATTATTCCAGTTACAACTCTCAACTTGGATACTAGAGACAATTTTGGAAAAATTGTATACATTTTGAACTTATGGAAGTTTATGGAATAAAATAAACTTCAAAACTACTAAGTTAGATGATACTTTTGTATTTTTGAATTTTGAACTCGTAAATGCTCAAACCAACCACTGTAAGTTAGTTGTATTTGCCAATGCAAATTGGCCCTAACCAAGGTTCATACTGCAGTACAACTAGTCAACTCTTGATCTTTCAACATATGTTTTTAAAAGGTTACTGATGGCGGAATGGACAACGTGAATGCATTGTTTGCGGCAGAAAGAGCAGCCTGGCTCAAGGAAAAAGAGGCTTTGAAGGAGGCCCTAACCAAAACTCATGCTGCAACACAATCTGTCAACTCTGACTCATTCACCAGCTACAGCAACTCTGCAGTGAGTATTATTACCAACAGTTGTTATTTTATAAAGATCGTAAATGTTTTTCATATGAAAGAATAACAGCATTTTAGACATTTACCATCGTTATATGTTATAAAAATTGAACACTACATTTTAAGGATTGAAGTTAATTATCTTCTTCAGGTGTTAAAAGATGACCCTAAGACAATGTTAAGCAAGTCCAAATCATTAAATGCACTTACCGATGTCAAACTGGGCAACAAGTTATTTGTAAAAAAGACAGCATATGTGCTACCTGAGAGTCTAGAGACCTGAAAATATAGAGGGTAAAATGAGTGATCTGGCAACGGATCTTATAAAGCTTAATGCTAATTATAAGAAATTATATTTCCGAAGTTACTATATATTTAGTGTACATTTTTTCCATACCATATTGTGAGAAAATTTCATAAAACTGTATATAACCAAAGTAATTTAATATCATAATTTTGTAAAAAAATGCTTGACTTGAAATTTGTATATTCATGTCTATGGGTGTGCATCAGAAAATGTCTATTCACAGATGACAGTTAATCTGCAATAAATAGAAAACAAAAATATGTTTTTTGTGTGAAAAACTGTGTATAGATAACCACAACATCGAAGTATTGTGATCTTATAAATACTATTTAGCTTGGAAATTTGTTTTTATATGTATATATTCTGCTTGTCTACTTTATCTTTGTGCGGATATCACCTGATCGGCAATAAACAAATGATTTCTAATTTTTGTTAACATCATAATTTGTGTAGTGTAATAAAAATGTCTGCTGTAACAATAATAATCTTAATTTTTTTGTCATAACTGTTTTTATCATAACATATTTCAAAACCGTAAATCATAACCTAATAAATAATTGTCATACTTGGGTAATTCATATTTTGCTTGCAGTTATTTTTCTATATTTATGTTCGCTTAGCACAGTGAGTCTGCTGCATTTATTTGTTGTGGATAGCTTATTAGCATTACGCAAATTCTCGATCACATGATACATAGGTAGGTAATCCAATTAAACAAATTATTGTACTTTTGTAAATAATATTTTGTTCAAAGTTAGTATTTTCCATATTTACGAGGGCTGTTCAGAAAGTAACCTCCGGTTGGTCACAGTGCGGGTAGTGGAGGGGAGTAGCGCGCCATCTGTGCATTCACGCACTAAGCAGGTCAGTCGGCATCAAGCTGTAGTCGAGTGAACATCGTACCTGCGCTAGTTTAGTTTTTGTGGCAGTTTGAAATGTGTGCTGCAATAGAAAATACCGCCAAATGTGAAGTGCGTGCTGTTATACGGTTTTTTACAGCCAAAGGATACTCTGCAGCAGCTATTCATCGTGAGCTTTGTGCCGTGTACGGACCACAAGTTATGAGTGAAGGAGTTGTCCGTGAATGGGTACGTTTATTTAAAAGTGGACGAGAAAACGTTCATGATGAAGAGAGGAGTGGTAGACCATCCTTGGTGACTGACGAACTCGTTCAGACAGTTGATGCAAAAGTTCGTGAAAATCGACGTTTCACAATGGCGGAGTTGTCTACTGATTTTCCACAGATTTCTAAGACTCTTTTGTACGAGATAGTGACAGCAAGATTGGGTTACCGTAAGTTATGTGCACGATGGGTGCCCAAAATTCTTACCGACCACCACAAAACTCAAAGAATGGCCTCTGCATTAGACTTTCTGTCACGTTATGCGGACGAAGGAGAACCATTGCTAAACAGAATCGTGACCGGTGACGAAACCTGGATTAAGTACGTAAACCCTGAGACAAAAGAACAATCAAAGATGTGGGCACATTCAGATTCGCCTACCAAACCAAAAAAAGCCCGGCAAGATTTTTCTGCCAGAAAACTGATGGCAACGGTGTTTTGGGATGCCAAAGGGGTGTTGTTGGTTGAATTCATGGAACGTGGGACGACCATTAATCAAGACGTGTACTGTGAAACACTAAAAACATTACGACGGGCTATACAGAACAAACGCCGTGGTATGCTGACTTCCGGTATCGTTTTTTTTGCACGATAACGCCCTTCCTCACTCTGCTTGCAGAACAACAGCCCTTCTTAAGTCCTTCAAGTGGGACGTTTTCAACCATCCACCTTACAGCCCAGATCTGGCGCCAAGCGACTATCACCTCTTCATGCATATGAAGAAATGGCTCGGGTCCCAGCGGTTTGATGACGACGAAGAGCTCAAAGATGCGGTCACAGGCTGGCTCAAGGCACAGGCGGGTGATTTTTATGCAGAAGGAATTTCAAAGCTTGTGAAGAGATACGATAAGTGCCTCAATCGTGATGGAGACTATGTCGAAAAATAGTGCAAAGATGTAGTTGTAAGATGTATATATTAAAATATTTTTATTTAACTTGGTGTATTTTTTTCAATCGACCGGAGGTTACTTTCTGAACAGCCCTCGTAAATTCGCCCAGCATCATGAGGTTGCTGCGTTTATTTATGAAAGACAGCTGATCAGCATTACGCTAATTACTGATAGCGGAAACATGTTTATTGCACATTCTGTTTGAAAATCCGTAAATAGATAACATGATTAACAAAACTTAAACATAATTAATTTAAATAGATAAGCTATTAGGATTTGAAATTCGAGAATTAAGAATAAAGTTTTTATGATTTGAATTTGGATTTGAGATAAAAATCTTTGTTGGATTCGCCTATCACTAGTTAAAATTAATAAATTGAAGTAAAATGTAAGGTATGACTTAAAAAAAATATATATATATATATATATATATATATATATATATATATATATCCATTTTCATGAACCTCTGCAAATCCCTTTGAAATAGAGGGTTAATTCCTGAATTACATTAAATGTTATTGGATGGTCTTCAAAGGTTTAAGATTGGCAGAAATTAAGTAAGTGATGATTAAACAAATTCAACTTAGTTCAAATATTAGCATTTAAAGATGGAGAATTGATTATCAGTTTTAAAAAGTTTTAGAATTAGCTTAGATTTGAAGATTTAGGAACAAATATAAAAAAATAAACAAAACTATAAATGTTTTGCAAGGGTATTTCAATTTGTTTAGAATAATTCAGTCTTACAACATTGTAACGTATGATTACAGCACGTCTTGCAGAGGTACCTGAGAGCAGAGAGTCACCGTAAGGCCTTGGTGTGGCAGAAACGTTATCTGCTAGTGGCTCTGAAAGGCTATCAGGACCACTCAAAACAGACTGTAGCAAGTCTGCTGGCAAGGCTACCAACACTGCCTCCCCCACCACCCCCCTCACCTGAGCACAGGTTCAAGTCAGTGTCAAATGATAGCCTGGTTACACTATTTTGTTCATAACTTGTGTATTTCAATATAAATGGTTTTGCCATCATTAGCACGTAATGGGCAACTGATATAACATTAAACCTGAGACAGTGGCGTGCCTAGTATTTCAGTTTAAGGAGGGCTACGATAAACTCATCATTTTTTAGAGAGTGGCCATATATTACTTCATCAAAATTTGATTTTTAAATAAAAATAAAAATAAATAAAAAAATCAAATAATGTGTAATACTATCTCGCTTAGTTTACTGTTGGTCGAATTTTTGGTTTTTTGGAAAAAATCTTTTAAGTTGAATAAAATTTAAACTTTTCAAAATCTTTAGTCTAATTAAGACTTATTTTTCTTTAAGTTTCAGAAATCTCAGGTTTCAAAATTCCAACTGTAATAACTAAAAATATGGAGGATTTGATGAAAAATCTATTAGAATAGTGAAATATAGGTTACTTTTGATCAACATTTTAATAGCAAGTTTATTTCACTATGAAAAATAATAACGGAGTATTTAAAGTTTTGCTGAGTGAGGGATTTGAGGAATGGGGTTTAGTAACTTCTTTTCTATTTCAGTTATATGTAATGTATGTTACTCAGATAGTAGATCTAGTAGATAACACAAGTTTTAAATTAACATAAATAATAATTGTAATCCTATAGATCCATATTCATATTAACATGTTTACAATAAAAAGAAATGTAATATGACAGAATAATTAAATGTGTAAAATTAAATTATTGATACTCTGGTATATTTTTCAAGTGTAACTATTGTACAAAACCTCTCTACTATACTGAAATAGATTGGAAGAATGTTTATGTAGTAAAATAGTAATCAGACCACTTCATTTAAAGTTGAGGCTTCTTGCTTTTCATATATAGGATTTATCCTCTTGAAATCTTAAGATATCATTTAGTTTTACGTAGTACTTGTGTTAGATTGGTTCTTTCCTTTTTGTATAAAAATAAATAAAGGAATGTTAGGAACATTTCACACAAATGTACAAATACAATTCTTGGAAAATAGTGTAGTAGTAAATGTATTTGTGTTCTAGGGTTGCCGTGTGTGCTGTGCGTGCAGTGTACCGAATGCAGTACCTTGTAAACCATCGTAAACAAGCGCACGAGAATACTCGTCGACTGCTTCAGCATGCCCTCAACAACATGAAGCCTCGTAGGGGTGAGTTCAGTCCCAAACTTATATTTAATTAGCACATTAAGAGTACTGTGATAAATAATTATAAAAATAATAAATATTCTAAATTATAAATCAACAATTTATATTTAACCTTTTTTCTGTGTTTCATACTGAAGAAAATTAAATGTGCAGTGTATGTTTGACACAATGAAGAGAATCCATTTTTGGTGTTTGAATATTAAATATATTATTGGTTATGGCCAGTAAATGTAAATAATAAATGAGTAAAATACTGTATTGTTGGATGACAGTGTAGAATGTTAAGATGTAACAAAGATTATTATTTTTCAGGTGAAAGTGTAGCTGGAGCTCAGAATGTATGGAGGAAGGCAGAGGGCATGTCCAGGTATGTTTGTCTTAATTTTTATTATTAGTTAATTTATAAATTGAAAAAAGTTAGATAAATATTTTCATATAAGTGATTTAAAAAGTGGCTTTTCTGTTATACAACACTAAAGTTATATACAATTAATTCTTATTAATTGTATATAACTAACCTAACCTAATTATACAATTTTGTAAGCTTAACTTTTATACTATTGTGTTTATAATGGTGTTTCCCCAAAAGTTAACATACATGTTAATTTGGTAAGATGCTGAAATAAACTAATATACTCTGTATATATAAATTCATTATGCTCAAAACCATAAATTTCAAACACACAAAACTAATTAACTGTTACTTAGTCTTTCACTTTAAAAGTCACAAAACTAACACTTCACAAATTAGTCTTGACTTATTCCAATGACCCAAGGCTGCAGTACTAAATTTACTGCCAACAGCACAGTTCCTCTTCATATTCATAAAACCAAAACCATTTGATCCATCTCCACCGCCCGTATTTTGGGGCTGATTATTCTTATCAAACCACTCTTGAGGAAGATCCTTGATAATGATAACAGTGAACTGAAGTCTTGACATTTTTTTCCCAGTACAGTTTTTGTTGAATATACTATAGGAATTCAGATCATTCGGGCAAACATATTAAATGTAACTTTCTTCCAGTATTTTTCTGTCCTTCATTCATCTAGATAACAATACAATATTTGGTCTGACCCATCCTTCCCATGTAGTGGTATTTTTAGTTAATCATGTTAGGTTTTGTTTTGGTTTCTTCCCAATTATGCCTTTTTTGTTTTTTCTTTCTACAGTTCTACGAGCACCCTTTGTAGACAGTAATATCCCAGGCTTCTTTTCATTTTTTTGTCTGTGTAAGCCATCTTAAGAAGTGTGTAAGCCATCTTGTGTCATTCCTCACACAAAGTGATTGGCCAGCATACAGTTTTGCCCTCAATAGATCAGGCATTCCCTTTCTGTTTCTCCTGATGATTTCTATTATATAGCTAGATTTGCTAAACAAATATTTTGGTAAAGGTATAGTTTTAAACTACCAAACAGGTATAAAAAAAATCTTAGATACCTGTATTTCCCTTGTTTTCTTCTTTCTTTTAATTTAAGAATTGTTGAACATGTTGAAAATAAAATTATTAATAAGAGCTTTTTACATTGATGTGATATAAAAAAATGTGTTCACATGTTTTATTATAAACAGTCAAACTTAATATATTTTATTTTATTTTACAATGTCTCATTTGAACTGTGCTTTCATGATTATGAACAAATGTACTAAACTTTGTTGTACAGTACCTTTTAGTATAACTATGTTAATATCATCTTGATAGACATCACAGAGTAAGCAGAATCCGATAAATATGAATTATGCAGTACAATTCAGAAAAATGTTAATCACATACATCTCTAATTAAAATTAAGCAGTGGGACAGGTGACATTTTATCTACGATTGACTCACTTGCTGTCGCAACAGACTGTTGACTTATCCTCATTAAACCTTTCATATGAGTCTGACTCATCCTTTTGATGTAAAGTATGATACTTTTGTTTATTATTGTCTATCTTATGATGATATTTGTTGCAGTAACCCTATACAACCTGGAAACCTGTCTCACTACTTGGATCGTTTTAATTCACTTCAAGACCGAATAAAGAATACTCTGTCCACTGAGAAGACTGAATACTGAACAAGTGTAGTATTGTGGATTAGTGCTTTATTTTGATACTATTGTATCTTTAGATTATCCATTCGTTCAGTTCTGAGTATTATTTGTGTCTGCAGCTCAATACTGAACACTTCCACTTAGGTTGTAAGTCACCAATCTCATTGTTTGTTCCTTGTGAATAATTATTTATTTGTATATTATACTTAATGCTCTCTCTCGGACTAGTCATAGTGTATAAATGGTTTCTTCCAGCGCATAATATTGTACAAAACAGTTTTTATATAGAATACATGTTGTTGGCATAATTAATGCTGTTTAGGTTATATTTTATAGTTGATTGATTAAAATATTATAATTTATTAAATGCTTGTTTTTTACTTTTGATGGAACCCTATTCAGATCTCTTAAAGAAATTTGACATCTAAGTTGCAAAAAAATGCTGGTTAAATCATTCAGACCTCTTTTGTAGTCCAGGTGTCTCTGATGGCGAAACGATGCAGAACATTAGTTTAGAGCACAGACTTTTTTAATATCTTCAGATGACCGTGTGTTCTAGATTCTATGTGTCCAAAGGACAGTCAGATTTCAGATGCTGTACTTAGCAGAAGGTGAAATGGAGTTAAAAACAAAACATTTACATCTTTATGAGTTTGTGAACACATTAGGCACACAAAACATCAGGATATGGAAGTATTGGCTATAGCAGAGCAAGTACAAAACCATGCAATAAAATTTGATATAATAAAACTAAGCCTACTTGCAAAAATTTTGATTATATTGCATTACTTGTCCCCAAAATTTAAGCTTTTTGGTAATTGTGAAAGTAACGCCCGGAGCAGCAAAATATGAGTTTTGAGTTATTAACTTATTGGAATCATCCAATAAGTTAACAACAGTTAACAGAACAAAACAATATAAGGTTTGACAGGGTGCAAATAAGATATAACGAAGTTGTAGAACATACAAAATGGAACAACTGTTCACACACGGAGCAATATTTCCATGTTGTACAGCCATGTGACCTTTTGTGACCGTGATTCAACCTCGTGATGACGTCATCAGATGCGGCGCCATCTTTGCAAACGTAAATGAAAAATAATACTGAAATGAGCAGAATTTTGACCCAAATAAACAATGTTTTTCTTAATTTTGAGCTACAAATGAATTAGTTGTTATCAGGTTGAGACGAGTGCCTCCGGCCATCAGTGCAGGCTGCGGCACCACCTCGGTGCTGCCCTGTGCTGATGTCAACGTAAGAAAAAATCCCTTGAGATAGTACCTATCAGTAAAATATCAAAGTCTAGTGGGGCTGATATGAAATATAAATTGAATTGTGACACAAAGGCAAATATGTACAGTGTAAAAAACTTAATAAATCATGAAAACCCCTAATATAAATATATAAATGGACATTAATAGAGAACACTTACCATTAGTGTGTTCCACAGAATGTGCAGAACGCCAAACTCCAATGAAATATAGCGTTGTCTCGCTGGCTTTAAATGCAACAACGTGGTCACCAAACCAAAATACGTCTCTATGTCTAAGCGCTTTCTTTCAAAATAAAAACCTGCCCGGCCAATTAAAAAAAATTACAACATTCAAAGTCCCAGCCGCAGATAATAATTATAGATATCCAGACACATCACACAAACAGGACATTAAAAACTTAACTATTTATGAGTATACCCCCTAAAACCATATATATTTTTGTTCAGGAGGATGAGCAGAATACGTTGATAACGTCAAATTCGTGATTTTCCAGGTCGGCCTTTAACCTTATAATTGCCAGCTTTTTTATAAAGTTATGAAGAGGTGAGTATATAATATGTGTTAGTCCTCTCAGTTATTCGTTAATCATTATCAGAACCTCTTAAACTGTGATCTGTTACGAGTATGTAATGGTACTATCTCTAGGGATGTTTTTGTTTATCGTTAGCAGTGCAGAGAAGCAAAAAAGGTGCTGCTGTAGCCTGTACTGATAGCCAGAGGCATATTTCAGCTTTTTCAGAAGCTAGAAATTCTTCGTTTGGTGTTTTCCAGTATTTCACACTCTCGGCCCCATGTGAAGATTCACAGTAAAGATATACTTGTTATAAAGTAGCATAGACGTCTGGGACTGAAAGTGTTAAAATCGTAGGAAAAAGTATTTGTTTTAGAGATATAATATGTTTGAGTTAAGTTACATTATATTATAATGTAATTTAACCAAAATTCAATATATTGTGCAAGGATGATAAGAATAACCTTAGAAATAATTAAGAGAGAAAGTAACTTTAATCAAGAAGTCAAAGTCTAATTGCAGAAATGCTGAGATACTATGAAAAAGAAGCTATATTGTTCACTGATTGGTCATTTTATTATGTGCTGGTTAAGTTTTAGCCACTCACTATACGGTTGTGCCCTCTTCAACCTGTATAAGTGGGTTTCGGTTTAACATCTTCTGTTAACTGAATGTGATTCTCCACATTGGCCCCAACAATATACTTGGTATGATCGGGAACAACTTAAATGATAGCAAACACAACAAGCACTTTAACAATACTATGATACTATTACTGGCTTAAAAATGAAGAAGACCACGCTGGTTGTTAGAAAATATATTCGTAACAAAAATAATGAAGGAACATCTGAGGGAATCCACCAGTGAAATATATTTATATAATATTTAATAATAATCCTTTTAAAATGTTCATTAACCCAAAGGACAGTTTTATATCCAAACAAAGCTTGCATTTAATAAATGTAAAACAGGAACACTTGAACAGCGCGCATTTTAGTGGTCAGCGTTGTGCGAGCGGGAATGAGATTAAAAACGTGGAAATATGCACGCCGAGTAACACAAGCACATACTCGTATTTCTGACACAGCACTGCTCTGGTCTGGTGTTTAATGTGGCTTGACCAGCAATTGTTGGAATGTTGCTGAATTAGTTTCACACGATTCAACAAACAGCATGGACAAATCCTTGTTGTTTTCCTCTTTCTTGTTTGCTCATTCATGTTAAATTTGAATTTTGACACTGATGCTGTTACTCACCAGAAAACACAGTTTTTATGCAAGTATAATCATCTATGATTAGAAATTTCTCCTCATTTAATGTCTAAGTAATCTTATAAAGTATGAGTAACCAAAAACTTAGGTCACATGATTATCAAACCTATTGACTAATAAAGACCAAAAACAACAGAAACTAATATTTGAATAGTAGTTTGGGAGTATGCAAAAATATGTATTTTTTGTTAAATGAAAACAGTTTAAATAAACAATATGTCACTATAACATGTTTTATGTACATGTTAGACTACGGTGAGTAACTTTGTATTGATATTGCTCATTTTATTTATTTTTCATTCTAATGGACATGTCTATACAGAACATTTTTTAATGGAACTTCATGTTTGGAATTATTATGATTTGTTATAACTTAAACAATATTTCAGAGTTTAAAAACAACAACAACATTGTATCAAATAAATTAATTGGACATAAATTATTAAAAAAATAAATAAATTTAGAAATTTCTGAAATGTTGTGTGCTATTTCTGCATTTTCCAATGTATACGTATATCCTTTGTATTGTTTTTTGTATTGCATCTAATGAAAAATTCATTAGAATTCCAAATTGACATGTGTTTTTAACAAGATTTTAACTAATGTTATTTATGGTAGTACAATTTGTGTTTTTTTGTTTCATACAAACACCCTATTAGAACAGATATTGTCAAGGAATGTTGCAGTTACTAAGATATAATAATAAATTAGTACAAAAAAAGTTTGTTTTTGTATATTAATTGAGTATTATTATTATTACAAGCAAGTGAAATTTAAATGTTTCATTAAAGGAATTAACACAGGATTTATTACAATTAATAATGTAATGGAGTTTGACAATCAAATTATTGGAGAAGTTAGATAAAACTAGGATGATGTGGGGAAACATGATGTGATTCTGTGATGTTATAATAATGGAAGATCTTATACACAAGACAGTGTCCTCTTGCCACTACATTCAAATTTAAATTAATTTTTGCTAATAATATTACGAGCAAGTTAGAATTAAAAATTAAATTCTAGAAGAGTTTTAATTTTTTTAAGATATATTGGTTATTCAGACCATAAACATGGTTTTATAAATTTTAATTTAAAATGTCATCCATAAATTTATTACAGCTAGATAAGAGAATTATTTTGCTTTTATTTACACAAATAGTGTGTATACAAATATCTGTACAAAGATGGAAGAAAACATTATTGCAGACTGTAGCATTCAAGTTTTATTACAGTTCAAATCAAAAAGAGAGTTTGAAGACATGTCAACAAAGAATGTGCAAGAGTGATCTGAGGACACATTTCAGGGAGTTACTGTGTCATATTAGTAGTAAAAGATGTGAAGGCTTTCCATTTTGTTGTATCTAATCACAGTGCTGTTCAATACATGATTTAATTAAATGCCTTTCTGTCCTATATACTGTAAGTGATTCATTCTTATAAACATAAATAACATATTTAATTTAAAATCCCATCCAGTCTTTGGTTAAAGTAACAGATATTTCTTATGAGAAGCAATACTATGGCTGTATATAGCGGAAGGCTAGAGCCAATTTGCTTTGTATAAGAACACTGTACAAAGAGACTAAGACGGTCTGTTTCAAATCATTATCTTGTATCTTGTTTGCTGACACTTTGATGATTATTATTTACTTGTCTAAATTTGGTTTATAGAGTTGCAACATAAAAAAATGTATTTTAAAAACTTTTCGTTTGGTGTCAATTCTTACGCTATCCTCTCTTTTACAACCCAACCAAAATTATCATGGGACTGACGATCAATTTCTGTATGATAGAAAATTTACTCTGGTGATTTCACAAAGGAGTTTGTTGTATCCTCATGCAATACAAATTACCTCTCGCTTCCTGAACCTTTAATTCCAAGGAGGCCACACCGCATGTGAAATTCCCTTGGTATATAGAAGCGTGGTCTTGTGTATTGTTGGCATATAATTATGTACTAATAAATGAATGTATACTCATATAACTGTGGCTGGTTTTATGAAAATATTTAACTTGAAGACGGTTTCAAGAATAAATATGTCAAAAATTGCTGGGAACGCCTGGAGGAATATTTAATGAGCATTTGAGACTTACAAGGTAGTAAAATAATCAATGGACAGTTGCTAAAATAAATGCATTAAAAATTACTAAAGAATACTTTAACACAAATTTAATTGTGTTACAAGAACAAATATTAGTTATGCTCACAAAAGAGTACCATTTCTCAGAACGGTATTCTGGACATCTTCGTGATTTTTGCTCTCTCAACCTTAAAATAAATAAGAAATCAAAAAAAGAATATTCATTTAATGTCAGACCTGAAAATTGAGTTAGTAAATAAAATATTAAATATAACTGTTAAAATTAAAACAGATACAAGTGCAACTATAAAGAATCACCATGTCACATCAGAATGGTTTGTGAACTGACCTCACAAAGTTTTATAAAGCTAAAGAATACTCAAATTAATTGCATTTATATAATTAAATTTATTAATTTACATAGTGCTATTTTTCGCCAGGAAATGATTTATCTATTTAGGTTTTGACAAAGACATTATTGTTGTTTTACAAAGGCCTGCAGCGGTGACAATACTATTAGTAAATTCATGCGTATTTATTTATCCTAGATTCTGTGTACTTATTTTTATTCTTAAAAATTAATGATTATCATGATCAAATTAGCTCTCTCCTCTAAATTCTATTTGCTATAATAATTTATTCCCCTGAGCGTTAGGCAATTACTACAGAAAGGCATGCAGTGGTGACAGTAATAAGTATATTTAGATAGTGCTGCCATAGTTCACAAAATATTACAGGGTCGACAATTTGTTCCCTAATCAGTAGTCTGTCCTGCAGCTTACCCTAAGCCGACTAGGGACAAAAAGAAAAGTATAATGGGATTTGACTCCTTACAAAGTAGTAATAAAGTGCTGCCATATATTTCAAAAACTTTCTCAACAACTTGTAGCTTAGTGTTCTGTTTATGGTTGTGATCTTCTATGTTCAAGAAAAATCCAGAAATACTCATATCTAGTTTACATCTGGTTGGATTAGAATGGAAACAGCTGAAAAACAATATTATGCTACTAGTTCAGCAAGGTCGAAATATTTCAAGAATTTAACTGTGTAAGTATTGTTTTGATTCAAGCATAAAACAACCTTAGGTCGCATTATCATACCATGGCTTGTTAGCTAAACCTCAACAAGAAAAAATTGTTTGATGCGATTTGTTTTAAGGATATATTAGTAATAATTAATAAACTAAGTAATGTAGTGCTGAATACATTCAGCTCATAAGTACCTACCTCAATATATTTGTAGAAAAAGAAGACATAAGTGATTTTCATTGTTTTGTACATTGCCTGTTGGAAAACATTAGTAGCAAAAGAAACAATGACAACTGTCACAAAAATTGTATCAGTGTTCTGTTCTGTAGGAATTTTTTAAAATGCCTTCACAATAAAATAACCTTTTTCTAACACATTCAAGAAAATAAACATCATTATGCTTCTAATAGATGTAATAGTTATAACAGTTACAGATGAATGAGAAATGATTATTTTTGTATTTAATATTTTTAACTTTTATCAGTCCGTTATCTTAAAATAACAATGAAAATTTTAATTTTGAGTGGCTTTTATTGTAATCAACCTATTTGGCAAGTGAGTCCTGTTGAGAACAAAGTTATCCTCAGGGCAATAACAGTAAATCTTGTGTCAGTATAAAATCGTAAAAGCCATGTCGGCGCTATCGAAAGATATTGTTTGTTATCTTTAGGGGTTAATATTGTATAAGTTTTGTTTTGCATTAAACATGCCTGTTTTAAATTAAATATGAAAAAATCCATAGTAAAATTAGATCATTAAAATTTTTGAAACTTATTTAATTTTGTATGGAAGTAACGAAGAAACGTGTTGTTTGTATATTCATCTAATAAAATTTGTAGTTACATACATATATGGAAATAATTTCTGATCTATCCAGCTTTTACTTATTTAAATTTGATTAGTGTTGATGGTCCGTATCCTTAATTTTTTTTAGCACTCAAACCTCTAGAGTAGCTTCATATTGTAGATTCCACAATTTCTTGAGTTTACATCTGAGATTTATTGTTTTATAATCTCTTCATCTACTAAGACTTAGGCTGCTGGAGCTTCAGTCCTTGATTACTTCTCTCTAGCCCTTAAGCCTTTCTGCCCTGCAGAATCTAGCTTAGTTTCAATTATCCTGTGGCCAGTATTGTATCCTAATTAATAAACATACTGAATAAATTAACTTATTTCCAGAAAAACCACAAAACTATGGTATACATAACTTCTTGGCAGTAATTTATATAAAAAGTTGTTCATATCCTCGTATCAGTCTATTCAGTTTATTAATTTACAGCCCCAAAAATGTTTATTAAATGCCTCAGTTTAGTTTATGGATCTAAAATTTTATTTGTTTTAAAAACAAAACTCATTTTTCAATAGCTATGATTTGTAAAAAAAATAAAAAGTCACTGCTACAGTAAAGAATGTATCTAAGGTTGTTATATATTAGAAAAGTGAACAACAAACAATCGTCAGACATGTTCTTTCTACTCATTAAAGTTTAAAATAATTACAGTTACACTTATTTCCTGTAATGCTTCTTCTTTTGGCCTTTCAATTTACTTATTGCGTAGGTCAATAAAAACTCATTCAATGTGTTCTTTAGCAGTGAAAGAAGCTCTTTAAAATTACATTTATTAATAAATAAGTAAATGTATGTATTGAATAAAATTATAATCGTTATGAATTTTATTACAAAGTTGCTGTACTCATGTGCAATGATATGTTAATATTCAAAATAGTAATAATATAGAACTGACTATATGAACTAGATAGAGCTTTGCGGAATTTAGTATTGCAATAGAAATACAAAAACCTCAAATATAAATCAACGTTCTAAGTATTTTGAGTGACTGTATCAAAAGTGGTCAAATTCAGGCTGCTATACGACATGATATCAATAATGTTCAATTTGCAAAAATCGACATGTTTGTCTTTTATGTTACTTCCACTGAAGATTTGTACAACGCTGTTTTGAGATACCGTACATAAATAGCAGTGGTCATACTTAGTCTACATTTAAAGTGAGATCATACTAACCGACAATTCAATACAACTAGCGTCGACTGCACATGGAGAAGAGTGCATTTGTTCACATTTCTTGGATGATCAAATTTATTAATGTTTAAGGTAGGCCTAAAGAAACTGCCCTTGGTACCGCGTACTTTAAAAAGTTTTAATGAAAAGTTTACCATGATTGACAAATCGTAAACGAGAAATGTGAAACAGTAAACTTTCCTGAAAATATCTGAATCAAGGTTGGCTTAGAACAAAAATTTTGCCATTTGCACAATAGTGTCTTCAGGTATTTGTGACGAGAAATTTATCAAAATATTGTCCATTTCAAATTCTCGGCATTACATATTAGTGGCAGCTGACCAACGTTATACTGTTCGGGAGATTGATCTACAACAAGATAAACGGATTAACTTGTTTAAATTAAATTACAGAGATTTGTACAAACCAGATTACGTTTGCGTTTGTGTATTTAACACTCCCTAGCATGTACATTGTATATATTACGGGCTATCCCGTTTGCAAGAACAAAATTACACTAACATGCGTTAGAGAAGTAAATTAAAAAGAGACAAAAGGCAAATATCTGGAAGAAACCGAACGGGGAGATACCGGATCTCAGTAGGCTACTATTCTTAGTCCATGCGATCATAGAAATGCGCTGTATGCATGTAACACCTTCCTGTATGAATGTTCCAATCATCGTTGCATACTCGTTATAATTGAAATTTTCTTCTTAATATTATTCCTATATTAGTTATATCTGCATTTAAGTATAATTATTTCATGTGTTTTGTTGAGATAAAAGAGACGTTGACGATTTTTGTCCTGCCGAGATAATAATTCATTAAACATAAATCTTATTTATAGATTAAATATATTATTTTTCATTCGAATATTTTATGACGGCATCTAAAATTTTCCACCCTTCCTAGAAGGAACATATAATATGAAACCCAATAGTGTGTATCATAACAAATTCCACTAATCAAATACTCGATTGATTGAAAATGACATAATCTCCACTTCAGTTAAAACACAAATTGTTTATTGAACACTTTAACACGCTTCAATAAATTTTGGTTTCTAATAATCACTAAATATTCTAATGAAAAAAAAAAACAAATATTTGAATAAGAATAAAGCTTGCCATTAAAAAACATACAGGTACACTTTAGTTTTAGAAACAGCGTACAGCGCAGAGGTTGAGGTTATCTGTGACAACTTTATGGCGAGATAAAGTATTCACAAGGTGACATAAAACTTGACATAAACAAGCTTTAGCTGAGAGTGTTCCAGAGTGAGCTGAAACACTTGTTCTCTTTATGTACGCGTACCGTATTGCTTTTCCACAGGTGTGGACCACTCACCCTGGCTTCTTTCGTTCCTTTGAAGTTTAGTTTTGCGTTGTCAGCGTCATGTACATTAAGGGGTGATATTTTTAATTTAGGCTCTAATATATAATTATATGAACTACTGTCAAAGTATATCATATAAAGATGTTTAGTGTGCCAAAACCAATACTTGTATAAGAGTACGAGTATAATTAATTAAAGTGATGAGACCACGGACAGTTGTGTAGACGGAGGGTCCAAATCAAGTTGTTTCTGAACCACATGCGGCTCTCCTCTGGCCCGCTAAACCTCTGCGAATGTTTAATGTAACTTGCCAACTTTAGTTTCAACAGTAACAAACACTGTTGAGCGTGCTACGGTTTAATATTTACAGTTCTAATGTAAACATGTGCATTACAACAGGCCAATTTAGTCTCAACAGTAAAACACTGTTGAACGTACTGCAGTTTAATACTTACAGTACTAATGTAAACATGTGCATTGCAACAGGCCAATTTAGTCTCAACAGTAAAACACTGTTGAACGTGCTACAGTTTAATACTTACAGTTCTAATGTAAACATGTGCATTGCAACAGGCCAATTTAGACTCAACAGTAAAACACTGTTGAACGTACTGCAGTTTAATACTTACAGTTCTAATGTAAACATGTGCATTGCAACAGGCCAATTTAGTCTCAACAGTAAAACACTGTTGAACGTGCTACAGTTTAATACTTACAGTACTAATGTAAACATGTGCATTGCAACAGGCCAATTTAGTCTCAACAGTAAAACACTGTTGAACGTGCTACAGTTTAATACTTACAGTTCTAATGTAAACATGTGCATTGCAACAGGCCAATTTAGACTCAACAGTAAAACACTGTTGAACGTGCTACAGTTTAATACTTACAGTACTAATGTAAACATGTGCATTGCAACAGGCCAATTTAGTCTCAACAGTAAAACACTGTTGAACGTGCTACAGTTTAATACTTACAGTTCTAATGTAAACATGTGCATTGCAACAGGCCAATTTAGTCTCAACAGTAAAACACTGTTGAACGTGCTAGAGTTTAATACTTACAGTACTAATGTAAACATGTGCATTGCAACAGGCCAATTTAGACTCAACAGTAAAACACTGTTGAACGTGCTACAGTTTAATACTTACAGTTCTAATGTAAACATGTGCATTGCAACAGGCCAATTTAGTCTCAACAGTAAAACACTGTTGAACGTGCTACAGTTTAATACTTACAGTTCTAATGTAAACATGTGCATTGCAACAGGCCAATTTAGACTCAACAGTAAAACACTGTTGAACGTGCTAGAGTTTAATACTTACAGTACTAATGTAAACATGTGCATTGCAACAGGCCAATTTAGACTCAACAGTAAAACACTGTTGAACGTGCTACAGTTTAATACTTACAGTTCTAATGTAAACATGTGCATTGCAACAGGCCAATTTAGTCTCAACAGTAAAACACTGTTGAACGTGCTACAGTTTAATACTTACAGTACTAATGTAAACATGTGCATTGCAACAGGCCAATTTAGTCTCAACAGTAAAACACTGTTGAACGTGCTACAGTTTAATACTTACAGTTCTAATGTAAACATGTGCATTGCAACAGGCCAATTTAGACTCAACAGTAAAACACTGTTGAACGTGCTAGAGTTTAATACTTACAGTACTAATGTAAACATGTGCATTGCAACAGGCCAATTTAGACTCAACAGTAAAACACTGTTGAACGTGCTAGAGTTTGTACTTACAGTACTAATGTAAACATGTGCATTGCAACAGGCCGATTTAGTCTCAACAGTAAAACACTGTTGAACGTGCTAGAGTTTAATACTTACAGTACTAATGTAAACATGTGCATTGCAACAGGCCAATTTAGACTCAACAGTAAAACACTGTTGAACGTGCTACAGTTTAATACTTACAGTTCTAATGTAAACATGTGCATTACAACAGGCCAATTTAGTCTCAACAGTAAAACACTGTTGAACGTGCTACAGTTTAATACTTACAGTTCTAATGTAAACATGTGCATTGCAACAGGCCAATTTAGACTCAACAGTAAAACACTGTTGAACGTGCTAGAGTTTGTACTTACAGTACTAATGTAAACATGTGCATTGCAACAGGCCGATTTAGTTTCAACAGTAAAACACTGTTGAACGTACTGCAGTTTAATACTTACAGTTCTAATGTAAACATGTGCATTACAACAGGCCAATTTAGTCTCAACAGTAAAACACTGTTGAACGTACTGCAGTTTAATACTTACAGTTCTAATGTAAACATGTGCATTGCAACAGGCCAATTTAGTCTCAACAGTAAAACACTGTTGAACGTACTGCAGTTTAATACTTACAGTTCTAATGTAAACATGTGCATTGCAACAGGCCAATTTAGTCTCAACAGTAAAACACTGTTGAACGTACTGCAGTTTAATACTTACAGTACTAATGTAAACATGTGCATTGCAACAGGCCAATTTAGTCTCAACAGTAAAACACTGTTGAACGTACTGCAGTTTAATACTTACAGTTCTAATGTAAACATGTGCATTGCAACAGGCCAATTTAGTCTCAACAGTAGAACACTGTTGAACGTACTACAGTTTAATTCTTACAGTTCTATAGAAAACGTGTGAATTGTGTAGCAATGTAATGGTGAAACATATTTGAAATAACAATCGTATCATAAGTATTTGAGTACATGAAACATTTTCTGAGAGTTTTTCCTTATTTTTTTGTGCTCGTGAGAGACGAACACCACCTCCGCCCTGTTTTTTCAGGCTTAATTTAATGATATATAATTCCTTCTTTTATTTTTCATGCTACGTACATCATAGAAATCTAATGGAATAGTAATTGAGACACTAAATTCGTTAATGCTAAGTATCACTTGGAATACACCATATAATAAATTAATAGTCTACACATACAGTGTGGCTTGAGAATTACAAGGTGTAGTACAAAATATAACATTAATATAAATAACATGAATTCGTAAACAGTTAAAATATTTTGTTTTCTTAAATTTTATGTGTAGTTTTCTTCAAGATAGAAATGTTATTCATAACACATTTTATTCGTTATTTTATCACCTCAGCTTATATTGCAGCGGTGTTAAAGAACAATTTCGCCAAGAAAAAACATCACTTCAGTTAAAATCCAGGCAGTAGGCTATGTAAAACATTTCCAAGAGATAAAGAAACGGTGCGACAGGCCACAAATATGACAGATTGTAAGAAGGAAATCTTCTTAACATTTCCTTACTACGATACAAAATTTGTCCCAAGTGTCCCATCTCTGAAAAGTATGAAATATGTATTTTTTGAATGTTTGTATTTATATTTTCCATGAAATATAGAATTATTAAGATTACAAAATATATTGCTTTTTTATATATTTCTATGCTTTAACATTCAAATATAAAGCGTGTTTTATACAGCAAAACAATCTCAGATGAGAGTTTACGATATTTAGGAATGATGTGGTAGATTATACTCCCAATTTCCTGAACAGCATTCCCAATATTTCGTTTTGGAAGGTATTCGCAATAATGGAATGCAATCCTTACAACAATACCGCATCGTATAGACGTCAGTAATATTTTTACTCATTTTACGAGTTTATTTTATTATTGTGAAATCGTGTAAAAAGGTTAATATAAGTTGACACACTTAATGGGATTACATATTTTATAATGCACTTAGAAAGTATTTAGCTTTACATGACTTGAATATGTGTGTTCGCCACAACAAAAATATTTTCTCAAAACAAGTATTGTACAGGTTTACAGTTATTTTTTTAATGAAAGGAGGTCAGAAACAAAATTGCATGAGTGTAGAGCTTACAAAATCCTCCCTACTGCCATTGTCATTTAAGAGTTATTGAAAGGATTATAGCATTTTAGATATTTTGCCATCGTTATAAGTTACAAAACAATAACACTACGTTTGAGATCTGCAATCTGATCTTTTCCTCAGGTGAATAACTACAATATAGTTTAAATTAAACAAATCATACCAAAGCTGCTTAGAGCTCAGTTCAGGCGTTGTTACTGCACAAGATGCAAGTCGTGAGCACAAGTCAGGAGCACGAGAAGTCAAGGTCACAATCACACGTGACACCAGTACAGACGAAAGTGGGATACTAACAAGAAAATCAATGTCGGCACTTTCCTAGGCACCGCGGCGTGACATATGAAACAATGGGATACAGGCGGCCGCTTCCGGCTCTATGTTTTTGGTCCTAGAGCTCAGTGTTAAGGTGTGATAAGAATTATGTGGTCCTTTTCAAAAGGTGTGCCTAAAAGCTTTAACTCCCTGGTGCCACCTTTAAACCCATTCTCAAAACTTGTATTGATAATTGTACCTGGTTAATGGCAAGAAGGAGCGAGATTCAGAAATTCAATAAGATGTTGAGACATTTCCCCCTCTTGTTTCATCACTGACAACGTATAATGAAATAGTTTCATTAAAGGTTGTGCGAAATAATTTTATTAAAATAAGTTTAAGTTCAATAGACATTTTTTCTCATTCAAATCAAAATACAGATTTCCGAACTGTTCAAAAGGGTGAGTTATAATTGATGTGATAAAATTATACTTTTCCTTTGGAACTTATTTAAGTTCTTAAGCATCCTTCAGAACTTTGGTATAAACTCTCAAAGTTCTAACTAGTTTTATTGCATTTATCAATTGAGAGAACTCAAGACTTCTTGAACTTGTCGTAAACAGGTTGTAAATATAAACTTGTAACACTTGATGGAATGTATATTCTAATTTAAACGTTTTGGTTCCACTATGACAATCTGGTGTTATTAATAATAAGTGTGCCATTACTACATACATACTAACAACAATACAACTAAGAATGGCTTATTGTGTCGAAAAAATGGCTGGAAACGAGTATAAATAGATAAGACTAATTGAAAAACTGGAATGCATTCAGTAAACAATAAAATATCATATGACATCAGTTATTGCACTCAAAATAAAAAAGCGAAAATTATACTCTTACGAAACTGTTCAACCGTGTCTGCATTGACTCCTTTTTATAGTGAACTTCTTCCTAGACCGTCATGTTGTTACTGGGATTGTTTTAATGGAGGTATAAATAATAACAATGAAAAATGGTTATGTATCACAAAAATGTACATATGAATATAATAACACTAAGTATACATTTTACAATGCAGGACTTACATGTGTGGAGTGTCTCACTTTGGCTTAAAATACTTGTAAAAGTGAATTTAGAAAGAAAAGATTACGTTACAGTAATAGCAGTTAATCTGTTTCACAAATACCATATTTATAGTTTTATAAATAGCGTGGAAGGATACCATTATGTATTATTTGTTATAGTGGTAGAAATAATTGTTGAAATATGTTACTGTATGAAATTATATTGTATCCTAATTTAATAAATAAAAAAGCTGGTAGGTACTCCTACCATGCATGCATGACATGGTGCAGCCACGTGTCGCGTAGTAGGCTCCCCATAGATTATTATATATTATATACGCGAAAATGCAAGTCTATTTGATTTTACTACATCTATATACAATAGTGATATGTTACACATTAAAATGTAATATTAGAGTAATGTTAAACCTTAAACCAGTGCAAGTCCTTATTTTTGTTCTACTGAGTCAAAATGTAATATTTGTAAAATATACATTTTCACTTTAGAACGTTATAGTCCCCTCTCTCTGAAACTGCAAGTTTTGAAGTCTTTCGCTAGTTTTTTAAGTGTACATATGACGTACACAATAGATGTATAATTTTAAAGATATGATGCATTATACATCTAAAACTTTTTAGCTTTTCTGGTACAGCATTTAATATATATATATATATATATATATATATATATATATATATATATATATGATTCAAAAATTAAATAAGTATATATATATATATATGATTCAAAAATTAAGTAAGTATATATATATATAAGTATATATTTTATATATATACTTACTTAATTTTTGAGTCATTAAGCTAAAAAATCCAAACAGTTGGATATAATCTGAATAATTAAATAAAAAAATCGACGAATGTGGAAAGTGTTTGGATGCGTAATAACATTTACGTTGACACAAACATCATAACTATAATCAAAAAGTTATATATTCATGTTTGAAATTTATTATGTTTCTTGAGAGGCTAAAAGTAAGGTGGTCATCTGTATTGTAAACTCAAGTTACTGCCAGGCAAATGAAATGATAAGAATGAGATGAACCATAAACTTAAAATTTTTCATACACAGTGAAGCCTATTAAGCGACACGCGAATACTCATCCTTTTTTATTCAAATTGTCTATAGGTCAGTTCGTTCTCGAAGTATCTCGCGGACAGACAGACAGACAGAAAGAAATCTTAAAACCCTTTGAGTGACAGGCTTTGCTCATGTTCCACCAACAATAAATATAAAAACAGGCCTAAATAACAAACAGTTGCATGAAAGGATAGTAGGTACCTGAGACTAGATAACCTAGATGATGATTCAGCGAAGGGGGATATGTAGCGACATGAACGCTAAACGTGACAGCTTCCGTATGTTAACACAGTAACATAAGAAATGCCTCCACTCGCGTTCTACAGCAGAACGCTGAAACGAAACACGTTACGTGACACTAGCCTTAGTTTGTTTATGCTGCAGCATTTTAAGAGTTACAACAATATTGATTTCGGTCAAATATAATAATACATTTAGCAATCACACAGCCTGGAATTATACTAAAATATACTGTTTATAATAACTGTGCGGAACCTTATCCCTACAGTAAAGTGGTAAATAGTATTCTAAAAAAATCAGTAAGTAATTTTAACAGGAGAATATATTATCAGATAATGGCACACTGACTGAACCCAGATCTTTGCACTAATTTAAATAAGAGGAGAAAAACTTCTAAAGGTAAACTTGATAAAACAATTACTGGCGTACAAATATTTGCTCACATGATCTTCAAAATGAGTAAGATTTGACGGTATTACGGAGGGTGGTTGGAGTTTCCTCGATTCTGCTCTTGTACAGCAATATGTAATTGTTTCTTGCATTTTGTGTGGTTTGGAATGTAATATTCGTAAAATATACATTTTCACTTTAGAACGTTATAGTCCCCTCTCTCTGAAACTGCAAGTTTTAAAGTCTTTTGCTAGTTTTTTTAGGTGTACATATGACGTACACAACTACGTGGTTTTTAACAAACCCCTTTCTTTACCCTGTTTATAACTTTTGCTCTTTATTTATGTACCTGAGCTTGCCTTATGTCACTGATATGATAGATATTTCGAGATACTGTATAATGTGGCACATTCATTTACAGACTATAAAATACAATTCAGATGATAGTTACAATAATAAAACCAATTGTAATTTTGATTAACATAATAAAGTATCCATTTCTACAAATGAGATAAATATAGTCTGCATCAGGCATCATGAAACATCAGATTTAATGTACGATGATAATTTTGAAATTTAGTTCACAAAGATTGGTTAATGATGACTTTTAATACCTGGCATAAAATACTGCATTTAACATATTTTCATAAATGTGAAGCCTCACATCTTAATATTTACAATTTAACTTTATAACTTAGTCTTTGTATCTTTAAGTTATAAATAACCTAAATTAAGTTTTCTTTAAATTATAAGATTTAAGAAAACTTCTTTTAACTTCACAGGGTGTAGTAATCTAGATTTGAGTTAATGGTGTCAAGATATAAAAGACCACCATTTTAAATCCTCGAATTAAAATATTCCATACTGTAAAATAACTTAAATATATTTTCACAAATAAATACAAAACTAAACAAAGTTTACCCATGTGAAATTAAAAATGCTGCTTTACATTGCAGTGTATCCACAAGCTGTTACTGACTTTATTAACTTTCCAGAGAAAAGTTTTATTATAGAGATCTAGAAACTTTAGTATTGCAACGAGTTTCAAGGACTACTTATTGAAGTTCCAAACTTCTTCGTATAGTTTCTACAACTTGACTTTATGCATTTGTCTTACAGAGCAATTTTTGTTTTCAAAATAGTATTTATAAATAAAAACATTTTAATAATTACATTTTAATAAGGAAATGACTCCGTTCTTAATTAACTATTAATTTGCTTTCATACTGTAGAAATATGCGCTCTATAAATAATTGGCACACTTTTACTGATAATTGCACAAATAAAACTACCTAATTTTGAAAACATTTTTATACAAATGTAAAATAAGTTTGTACTATTCATAATATTCATTGACTGAACTATATAGTGATGCTCGAGTGCAGTATAACTGTATGTTTTTGCGTTTATTTCGACTCTTGTGTTAGTTCTCACGTAAAAATGTTCGAGTTGGTGACGTACAACTTATCTTGTCAAGTCAAACTTTTGTAATATTATTATTTTAACTGATTAGTTTTTGTAGATTTTGTAGACAAAAGTAGACGTGGACACCAGTTTTTGAAACGTTGAGTAACCATTTTCTTAAACGATAAAGGTGAAAATATTTTAAAACCAGTTTTCTTTTCAAATAATCTATTAAAATCATTCATCTATATGGCTTTTGGTAAATTAAACTTTAAAATAATAATCAGCGTTCATTTTAACTGGGAAACAAATTGGTAATTAAAAAACAATTAAGTTACAGTTACTGTAGTTCCAAACGAGGAAGTTATAAACGACAATTACCAAAGACAAAAAAGTCTTAAATTTAATTTTACATAAAAAAATGCAAGAAAGCATAATTAAGAAATTTTAAAGTTGGCTTTTAATTTGGAAAATGGTTGGTAACATTTTAAAAGTCAAAATTCATATTTGTAATTTTAACTAAAAACTAGGTAGTTAAATGGGGGGACCATTCAAACTTTCTTATACATTTATACTACAGTACCTAATACTTTTTTGAGATAAAAATTATGGTACAGTTTAAAATAGACACCCTTATAGTGCCAAATGAATTACTATTAACATATAAATAATTAATTAGTTAAGTTTTATTATACATTATCCATCAATCTTATATACTACACAAAGCACTAATGGTCTGGCGAAACTTTACACCTTTGTCTTTGTTAAAACATTATCAGACCTCTTCCATTCATCAAAGCAGATAAGGTGTTGGTATCTGCAAGAACACGTAAGGGAACACAAATTATGATTTATCCGTACCATACACTATACAATGCATTGCATTCTAATGCATTGCAAATGTGTTCATAAAATTCAAGTGTGATTGTTAGCCGTAGAAATAAATCTATTTAGAAAGTGAAAGCTATCTAGGTCACATCATTTTCATATACAATCTAACTTAATTGTTTGAAAATATTTTAGTTGGTTATAAACCTTAGCTGACAGGGTTATTATAACAAATAATTCATCTCAAAACATTCTATAAAATTCTTAAGTGTTTTAAACATTGTCAACAACAAAATGCATAGAAGACCACATTTTCAATTGGATGTAATTCTGGGAATATGGTAGGAAATAAATGTAATTCTATAAAAATCAACTATGTACTTTCTTAAAAAGTTTGTATACTCTTTCTTCTGGTGTCTGTGTTTCTGTTTTGTATAACATCAATTATAATTTTCCTTTAGTGTACACTCTAAACAAGGATGCAAATATTTACTATCTCATCGTTCGACAGCTTTAGACCTTCCTGAGTGCAAACATTCCCCAAACGTCTGCAATATATGTTTGTAGTTTCATGTAGTGAAGTGAAAATATTAGTGTAATGTTACAAATATAGTAAAATGTATTGTATTTGTGGCAATAATATAGTCAGTTGCAGCAAGATGCATAAATCTATATGATCTAATTTAAACTTTTTATTTTTCGAGCGAATTTTCTTGAACTAACTGGAACAATTTTATGTATAAATATAAATTTACTTGTTTTTCAAAAGATTACTAAGAAGCATTATTTGCTTAAATTTCTGTATGCTGATAATAATAATAAAAATATTGCTACTTCATAAATATTTTTCAAGGCTATTAGGTATGAAGAGCTGGAAACAGCCCATTGGAAATGTGTATCTGTTGCATTTTATGCATTATAAATGTTATCTTATTTATAAGTTTGAAAATATTGTACATTTATGTGTAGGAAAGTACGTTTTAAAAATTTTATACATTTACACTGAGTCAGTAGCATAACCGCGTCTGGAGTAAAAAGAATCTCTTTATGTAATAATACATTTAGGGGGATTGCATTTTGCACATCGTAATTCCCAAAACTTCATATCTTGGCCCCCCTTCATACAATAAGATCCCTTTATTCATGCCGGGGTAGTCGGTAGTTTTCAGAGTAATGGCATACTGCCATCAAACAAAATCGAGCAATTGTGTTTAATACAGAAACAAGTATTTTTTTTTTATATTGATTTTTATGATTATATTTATTTTTTTGTAATGTACAATAATCAATAGAATAATAAAAATATGGACTTAAAATACATGCGATGTTTCATTTTATTTATACCTATTATAACGCAATATAAGCAAAAAAGTGTTTCAACCTCATAATTTTAGAAATTATTTGCCTGTTGTAATTCTTTGAATATTTTTTACGGTTTCTTAATAGCTACGAAACCAATAGAAAAAATAAATTACTATGCACATAATGTAGGTATGGTGGGAAGGGTTGATTCAATACCAATGTTGTTATTCAGGTCATGTCTATCATATGTCAGATTTTAGACGCTGCACTAAAAGCAAGGTGAGATTGAGTATTTAAAACCTTCGTTGTCACAATCATCAAAAAAACAGTCTATTTTAATCTTTAGAGTTGTGTTAGACGCAACAAAATATCTACACAATTTTTAACATTACAACCAAATACGAAACATGTCCATAGAGAAAATAATAAGCGCTGAAGTTACAGTATAAAAATATGACTTTTATTTTTTAAAATACATATTCTTATGATAATATTTTACTTTTAGTTGCACTTTTATGACAAATTGCAGTGCCATTCGTGAAACTCATTACATATAGCCATTTCTCTGAAAGAAGACTATAATTATATATGTAGTATTACACGAATATATCATATCAGTCATGTATAGCCATTCCATCACGACGATGATATTGTCAGTGCTAGTCTGAAGAGAAGTATCAATCAAACATGCCGGCCAGCCTTTGAAATGGTAATGTCATCTTTAGAGTGATATCTTGATATTGGTATTTCAGTTAATTGAGATGAATTGCTAATTAATTAACATTTGCATACATTATTAGTTTACGTTGTATTCCCGATGTTATCATCAAACAACATTACACGTAAACTATTGTAGGAATTCAATATGCAGAACAAGTTAATTACGAAAAGATTCAATGCAAAAGAGATGGTACGCGTTAAACAAATACATTTTAATCAAGTTTGAACTCCGACAGGCGTCCTCATATATTCATATTTAATTAAACTGATTGCTTTGAATAAATATTGTTCTTGCCGATTGTTGTTTTGTTTAATTATAATCGGATCAATCAACTAGTTACAATCAGATAACAACAGTTCAATCCGTAATACTAGTTAAATATATATATATATATATATATATATATAATAAAATAATAAAAAAATAACTATTGTTATAACAAAAAATATTTAAAAAATGTAAATTTTCTATTTTTATGTACATTGTGTATTGTATATGTGTAAAATATGTATTCTCTCATTCTGGTCAATACAAGTGTTTTGAAATTTTACAAAGTCAATTTTTATAGTGGTTTAATCTTCACAAAATGTTGACATCTTTTTATTTTGTTTGTTTTACCACAATCCGATGATAATAGATCTATATTATAGATGTATACAGTAGAATGCGTATTTGTAGTGTTATTGTGTCTTACTTAAGCAATGTAAGAACACCTGTCCCTGAGTACTTACTACAGATTAATGGACAGCTATTACATAACTGTAAATAATAATAAATATTTAAATGAAAAGCTTTATGTTATTTATTACAAATGTAACTGAGCTAATTAGATATTTTCCTGGTTAAAATTCCATAACATACATTGTTAAATGTAAAGCATATACTGATAGCTTGTGGGATCTGGATGAATGTGAGTTATTATTATTTAATTTTAGTTTATGATTATTTTCACGTTTGCAGTAAATGTAACCATTTAGTTCTGTTCTCTTGTTAAATTATATTTTATTCTAGTAGTAAGCTGAGTCATTGATCTCTATCTTAGTTTAGATAGGTGTTTGAAGATAGGTTCTGTGGTAATCAAACGATCCTTACTTGTGATTATTGTAACGATCGTGCGCATAAAAAATATTTCAAATTTACTTGGGTCACTACGGGTTTATTTAAGCTGGCGATTAAAAATATAATATAATAATATAGCTTTCAGTACAAAATATAAGTATGATTTCGTATCATTGCTGCAAGAAGAAATAGGGCATAGTTAGTATAGTAGGTCAGCACCATCATTGCGTTAGATCTTTCTATTAAACTCTGTTTCTAAAGAAATTAGCTAAAATGATTCAAGTTTGGTTATAAAAATCGTATTAAAATGTGATTTCGTCCCTAATGACCGGAGTGTACCGTCCGTCGACTTGGGCAATGAGAGAATAAATATTGACAGCTGACACCAGCTTGACAGAGACCAGTTATATTACTTTGTTAGATGTGAGATGTTGGGTTAGATATCCTTTATTAAGACACTGACGATGGCTCGTCTTCAGTTATTAGTTAGTCATAAATAAACTAAAATTTTCCAAAATTGTTCTCAGTCAAAATGTGAATAATACCAAGAAGCAGAGATCTCAAAAAAACTTTCAATGCATCGGAAGATTGTAAACCGAAATGTGCTATTTTATAATTATATTACAGTTTAGTACTCCAAGATTGTATGAAGTTGTAGCAATAAAAAAAATAAAACCGACCTGAAAAGCAGAGAAAATCAGAACACGAAATGAAACCGACTAACCGGATTTAAATGCACTCTTGTGTCTGTGTGTTTTATTATCCTACGGTGTACACGTGATTCCAATATATTTCATGTTTTTGCCGCGTTTTCCTGAGTTTACAATAAGATATAGAAATAAAAAGCCATCTTCGACTTGTGGTTCTTTATAGTAAGGCCGAAATACTGTAATTATAGATTAAGCGTATCTCTAATGATAAGTTTCCGTATAATACTACGAAAACTTGAATGTTGTTTTATGTAAAGAGATGAATGATTACATATAAAGTTTCTAGAACATGAAATTTGCATTAAAAAAATGTTTATTTTAAATAGATTATTTATTCGCATTACCACCATTACGTCTTGATTTTTCTAATGATAATTACTATTCCCACTATTTTGCAGATTAGGAAAGTAATTTCAGACAAATCAGATTTTACTTAAAATATTTCTGTTAGTGAAAGATCACAGGTTAAATATTCACATCTCCATTGCAATTTAGGAGTACGCCTGATCACGTGACGCAAAATAGGCCTTCCCTGAAATAGAGTAGAAAATTTCAAGACTGAATTCTCATTCTCTCTCTCTCTCTCTCTCTCTCTCTCTCTCTCTCTCTCTCGATTTCTTCGCATCAGACCGATAAGACATTTTACAGGCCTGAAAGAGCGAGAGAGAGAAGAGACATTTTACAGCCTATTGAGTTATAGGCTTCATTATAGGCCAAACTCAGTGAGTAGTCAGACATTCACAACCATTGAACTCACTCTGATCTATGTAGAAATGAAGTTTCTTGCAACATTTGAAGTCCATAGCTGCTCAGTCCGTTTTTGCGTTATTCAGTGGAAAAAATACACACAGGCTAATGGAAGTTCAAACACACAGAGTAGGAATTTTACAAAACTCTTAGTAATAGCTAAGCAAAATGTATAACATTTTAAGTTTATATCTTAATTGTTTTTTAAATACTCGTATCACATTTGTATTATAGACTTTGGTAATACTCAGCCAAATACTCCATAGTATAGTTTCTCCATAGAAACATGCACCAATGTATTCAACCGACTATTCGGAGAAAATTATTTCATATTTAATGGTAAATTCAATTTGTTTCAATTTTCTTGTTACATCATCCAGCCTCTCCAGTGATATACTTCGCTAACGCTCACCTATTTACAGTTACAATATGCAGTGAATAAACCACTAACAAGGCAGTGAAAATAAGGCAGTCGTATACAAATTAAATTTTGAAAACTATTAAACAAAGCTCAGTTATTTTATACACCTAGTGGGATTTTATACACTGATACCCTGAACAAGCATTTAACATTGTTTGGAAGATATTTCATTTCGTTTAGATAACTGAACATTACTAGTTTTAGAACAACTTCTAAATTTCCAAATGTGTTTGTCAATTTTTAAAACTTGTATAAACAAAAAAAATTTTTTTTAATCCAAAAGAAACTGGACTCAAGTAATAAATTGTCTGTAACATAAAGTTATCCCAGATCAGTTCTAATAGAATCTGCGTTAGACAATGGCAGGCACAAAATTATTCATAGCTATTACATAATAATTGTAGCAAGTTGTTAATCCCAAGTTATCTTATATGTCGTTATCGAACTCGATGTTTGCTATGTAGAAGTTTCGTGCGAAGACTTCGCTATCGCTCAACCCAGTACACTATATGTTACGACATATAGTATATACATGTATACAATGTAAAGTGAATTACTCATTAACAAGTAAAATTAATCACCATCGTACTTAAATTTAACTGTGACATTCATTAATTTCCAGATCCATCATGCTTTAGTAGGAGCTCAGTTATTTTTCGTTTATTTACCGGTTTTTATAAAAAAGACTTTTTAAGGAAATAAAAATACCATTATTCTCCGTTTTCTTTTTTTACTTTTGCCGTATAAAACAAATCTTTTGTTTAAAATAATATGTCTTACTTTTGCTTAATATACGTAATTGCACGTAACATAAACACATGATTGGAATCATGCCGGTTTATTTTCAACGTTGTAACGAATCACAACAAAATGCTTCAACAAAATAACTTCGACTTCATGATTCCTCCCTCAGCACTAAATAATTCAGTCGATTGTAAAGAAAACTAAGGGTTTAATACAGGTCTCTTAATATAAGTAGATATTTTAGGAACTGCAGAAGCAACTAACTACTTGTGAAGGAATTAGTTAACAGTTATTATGTATATATTACTAGCACGGCTCATCTCTGAATGCAATTCCTCTGCATTACATTGTGCCTAACATTCCATGCATTTGATTGAACAGTTCCAACGATATAGTTCCAGAAACACTGGAACTATTTTAGGCCAATGTGAAGAAACCCCTCTTAGCTTAGTGAAAGAATTTACGATATAATACAATAAATTAAAATGGATGCAATTTCTTCGACGATTTTATGTAATTTAAAAACCGAATTTAGTGTCTGGTGTATTTGGTTGTGATTTCACTTTCCACCTGGGGCTTCGCACGCAATTTCGTAGGCTTTACACGTGCATAATGAATGTTTTTGGTACGAGTAATTTATATTTTCGACGCCAATGTCTCTTAGTTTGCATTGTGCCACGATCAAGAAAATCTGTCAAAAACTTTATATTTATGGTCATTGCAATTTACTCCGGTCTTAGTAATTTTTATTCTATACTTGATTTTACTTTGTTTTCCTGATCAAAAATACATATACACACATATAGTCTGAGAAGCCTACTTCTTTCTAAATAAAACTAAAATGTGTGTTATAACAAACTTTAAATTTATAGTAAAGGGTTAGATAGTAACTTTGTTTTGTCTGTTATTATCTGGATATTTTAGTACTCTGTGCTCAACAGCGGTTGCAAAGACCAGAATAAATTACAAAGGTTATACATATACAGGTTTTGACGATTTGCGTGATCGTGGTAATAAGGCAAACTCAATATTGGCGTCGGAAATATAATTCACTGGAACCAGATACATGTGCAGTCTACGAAATTGTGGGGGATGCTGCGGTTAACTGTTAGTCTTATGAATATAAATGAGTTGCTAAGCACTAATATTTAAATTTGCTAATTATTTTGGTACAATATTTCATTGAAATCAGACGAAGGTTTATATGAAGACAAAGATAAAAATGTTGCTGGAGTTTTTTTGAATTTAGAATTTTTTTAATATTTTTGTTTAATAATCCAGATTTGTTTGACACTAAACAGCTGCTGTCACTGCTAAAGTGCAAAACAGTGGCAGAAAACCTGTTAAAATTTAAATTTTATAAAATATTAGGTATACAGTGCTTGATCATTAAGTCCGAAAAACGACAAGACATTATAACGCGAAACTTTCTAAAATATTTTTGAAATATTTACCAAAGTATAGAATTCCAAGAGTTACATACGTATATAGTTTTTCGGCAACTAAGCTATATCAACTTAAGTGAGTTTAAAAGACTAAAAGTAGGCTTCTCAGTCATACGTATGTAAATATTTTTTTCTTCATCGGGACCACAAAGCAAACTCTACTATGATACTGGAAATATCTTAGACCGGAATTATATGACCTAGAAGTAAACGCTTTTTGACCGAAGTAGGTTTCCGAGACCTGTGTGTTTGCATTTCTTGATCGGAGGAAAAAGGCAGACTCAGCTGTGAGGTTTGAAATATAATGAATTTGAATCAGACATGCTCCTACAGGTGCAAAACATCATATAAGAACGAGGGTCAACTCTGATACTCTTAACCATGAACACTTAAATAATTGTACCTGATGTATGCCTACTTTTTTGGCAAATTTGACAGGACTCCATCATATTACATCGTAAGTGCTTTTAATAAGTAGTATAAGGGCCTAGATTTTTCAGAATTGTAAGCGAAGGAGCGGGTATCAGCTATTTTTTAGTAAACATTTTAATTTCCTTATATGGACATTTCCGTAATCTGTGCTCAACATCGGTTTCTGAAAATGTTGAAATAAAAAGTGCAGTTATTATCAAGCTTACTTTATGCTTTTACACTATTAATGTAAACACAACGAAAGTTTTCGTTAAATTCATTAAACATATTGTTGTACTGCAATAAAACAATGTTTACACAAAACAGTTGATTAAATTTTCAGGCCATTTCAACTAATAATATTTGTTTGATGTAATGGAACTTTAGATAAAAATTTGGCATTTTTAGCCATCCAGAGACCAGTGGGCAGGGATTTTCTAAATAAGAATAAGCTTATATCCTAACCAGAGAAGCTAAGAATGTCAATATAAAATTTAAGTATAATTCGTTGTGTAGTTTTCGCGTAATAAACTACAAACTCACTTTGGCATTTATAATAACAATTCTATATATCTATATATAAACACACTTATTGACAGATAGATAGAAATATAGAATATTGTATACATATAGGATTAGAATTAGGATATAACGAGTCCATTTGAATGGTTATAGATATAACCATAATGGATCATATATAAAACACACTTATCGATAGATAGATAGAAATATAGAATATATGTATGTATGCATATAGGATTAAGATAAAGGTATAACGAGTTCCATTTGAATGGTTATAGACATAATCATAATTGAGCTATGGTAGGAAGGGCTGATTCAATGTGAATGATGAGTTAAGCTCCAATTTATCTTCCGCTTTGTGCAGAGTCAGAAATAGTTCTAATTAGTATTAGGGTTAAAAATACAAACATAGCATAAAATAAACATTTTATTTAATTAGTTATATTTGCAAATTATTTTCCAAATATAATAAAAGAAACCTATATTTTTAATTATTATTACTTAATATTAGTTGATTTTTCTTTCATATCCTGATAAATTTAAGTATTTTTTTATATTTACTTCAGTAATGGATGGTTTAAAACACAACCAACAAAAACCGCAACTCCAAATAATTTCCATTTCCGTGCACCTGTTGAATGTCTCATTTCGTAATTCTCTCACTTTGTTTTAATAAACGGGAAATATACATTCGGGGTGAAACATTATGTACATACAATATGACGTTACGTTCAGACTGAATTTATAAACTACTTATTTCTAACAACTTGCGAATGTATATTGTAGTTATTGAAACGCAATGTACAATTTTGAAACGATTGGGACTGATGATTATCAAGTGCAATGTAAACTGACTCACATCGTCTCACAAGTGGTGTTGTGTTGTAACAGGAGCATATCTTTGGAATACAATCCAGTTTTAAAACTACAATTACTTCTATGGGTGAAATACACTCCACCTCAATAACTGTGTTTTTGTTGTGTAGAACAGTCTCCTCAAATATAGAACACACACGCAATTCCCATACTGCACTTACCAATCTCTTTCTTACCAGTCTAAAACTCAATTTAATTTTTTCCCAGGAATTAATTAAGTTTCTCAAAAGATATTTAAAATAGTATTAATTCATATTTTTCATCTTAATAGAACAAACACTTTAGGTATATTATATAAAATAAACTTTCAAAATGAGGCTCCCCAAATCTTACTTTTTTGGTGCTAGCTAACTATCTTATCAAAGATAATACAGCTTGGAGCCTCGAGCTGGAGAAATTCGATTTAAAATGTGTTTGAAGTTCCCCTACGTACAACCAATGGCAGAAAAACAGAAAAATGGGTTATTAACGGTGGGATCGGTACACATTCTGTCATCCCGGCCACTATGAGGACAACAGAAATAGCTCAAAAATATCGTATTCACTTCATTGTTTTCATTTTTATCATAATTGTTTTAAATTGGACACACAATTAATCACTTCTTCAATTAAACACAGCTACATAATTAAATGAATTTTAATTTTAGTTTGCCATACGCCAAATAATGTCTAGATTGTAGATACACTTTCGTTCGCTGAGAAGAAAACTTGTTCCAAATCTTTCGCTCCCACAATCTATCCATAAGGATAGTACAGAAATGCTTATAATCCTTGATGACTGCGTTTCAAATAATCTAGTTCTATCAAAATAAATAATTCAATTTCCATTTAAATTATTTTATATCTTCGATTGATTAAAAGAAATCTCTTCATATACATTTGTTACGCAAAAGTTTTCTTTTGTTTCCAATATAGATGTGATTTTGGATTTAGAATAATGTATATTTAAATTGCTGCAGAAACAAACTATACTGGTCACTGGTCCAATAACGAATATTTTATATTTTTCAATATTTTTAATTTTAGTTTCCAGTTTTTCAATTTTTTTGAGTTAAAGACCAAACAGTTAGTGCGTATTCTTGAAGGACTTTTACACACAAAGTTGAAAGGACTCTTATTTTAATTGATTTAATCTGCTACATAAACTCTTGTAGACTAATGTTACAAATTGTAAGTTCCCATCTAGTTAAGTATTTAAATATTTGTATCAGTCAGTGGTATCTTTATCACACTTTAAAAATATTTTTTGCTTCACTGAAACTTTAGTACATCTTTTTAGAGTTTAAAATTATAAACCGTGTATGGATAAATATTAGTAATGCTTCTAATAATCGGATTATCAAAGATGAAAACAAATCGACTGTTTATCAATTACATGAATGTTTTCGGTTGGTAACCCTTGTATTGTAATCCACAATGTCCTACAGTATAATTTTAAAATGAGATATATAACAAACAGAATATAAATTAGTAAAGTTAATATAGTGTATGGTGCTAAGTATATAAATGAGGGACGATAAGATAAATGAACCTTGCTAAGTTTATGAGACTGCGAGACTAGAGGTCTCACGCCTTTAAACGGCAGTTCTTAATTATGATGACCTACTCCTTGGCAAACAGCTTCCCTCAAACATACCTCACTGTTGAGGATTACGTAAATACACTTTGCTAAGTATAAAGCTACGAGATGAGAGGCTTAAAACCTATGTAAATAGCATTATTTGTTAATGATAATGACATACTCCGTGACAGTCAACCTTCTTCAAACATTACTTACTGTTGAGGTTTAGGTAAATTAACTTCGCTAAGTACTCGTATATAACTGCGAGACGAGAGGCCTAACGTCTGTAAATGGCATTTCTTAATGATGATGGCCTGCTCCTTGGCAGACTGGCTTCCTCAACCATTACTTACTGTTGAGGTTTAAGTAAATTGACTTCTAAACGTTTTATGGTATTGCTAAATGTTATTAATATCATAGTTTACTAGTTAATCATTTAAATAAAATTAAGTTGGTTTTTACAGAAGTCCATTGCAGTTAGTGGTATAATACATTTCCGAAATATTTATGACTCGAAGTTATTGGTCATGTTTTGTACTATATACCTCCTAGTATTTTAATTCATTAGCCGGTTATTACCACGAAGCAATGAAATATTAAAAAGACTCTTCAAGAATCTGTATTATTCTTACACTTTTCTTACAACAAAATGTTGTGAACACATGTATCGTACTAGTTACTTTGTTGAATTGGTTGGTTTCACAAATATTGCATATTTTAGTGTAACTTGCACTGTCACTCTCATAACCAGTTAAATGGTAAAGGACATTTTTTATTGTGTTATGTTGACTAGATTATAAGTGATTTAATGTTTCACGTTGTGAACTAGGAGTACTTTTTGCTAGTGGAAAATCATTAAATGTTTTTATTTACTAGCAGAAAGAAACAAGTGAGCTCTGTCTGTGTTTACTTGTGTACAAATTATCTGCAAGGAACTGTTAAACTGAAAATGGTAAACATCAGATCATTGGGAGTCGCTCTGCGGACCAGGATGTTCGCGAACGCGAAAACTCACACGCTGGCCCGAAGTACGGCGTGCGTTAACTACTTATTAAAAATGTCTATTTTGTCTCCTACATTTCAACCTGAAATTACTTATTAACATATTGGATATCGTAGTGTTATTATGAGGATAATCCTCATTACAATTATTTTTTTTGAAATTTTCCAAGCACGGTTGAAGTGTTTTTAAACTTAATATTATAATAAACCACTCAATCAAGTTCTGTCACAAAATATTTCAAGACATAACATACTTATTCACTGCTTTTAAAGACTGAAGCTTCATATATATATATATATATATATATATATATATATATATATATATGCCACATTTAGCTAACTTCAGTATGGGTTTTGAAATATATGTTCACGTCCCCATACATTTATATTCAATTGATATTTTATTTCTCTCTTCAGAAGCCTTTCTCAATTAGTTTCCTCCAGCATCCCAACATGGCATGTTGGATAACGTGATAGTGTAGTGACTTACGCTGACGGCTACTCCTTTTTTTGATTTCATGTGATACAACTAACGATCTTACTATCAATAACTGCTTTTGGGTGAAATATCTCAACAGTTTTTGTTTTGATTTTTTTTGTAATACATTTATTAATCAAAGACAGTGGCCCATTTTATTGCAATTCTTCCTGTAAAATGTTATTTGATATTTACAAACGCTTTTCCAAATATTGAGTCTATCAAATTTGTTGCCCCGCTTGTTGTCAAAAATAATTCGAGTATTTAAATGTAGAATCTGTATTCGAAAGGTATATTTTATTAGTCTTTATTATGTTTTAACGTTTTCAACCACCTACCACAACCCCGTATTTATGGATACGAAGTTCCTTACTTCATATATAAATATATTTTCAAATACATAATCACTTCTATGTTGTATATCATTATTTTGGGTCTTGTCCACTGATATTCCGGCTTCATCACACTGCAAATGATCCATGAGGTGGTAACGAAATGAACATCAACACATCCTGTTAAACAGTGTTCGCTGATTGTAATATAGTAACGCTAGCTGACTGAGCTGGTGAGATACGAGTGTTATAATTGATCTTAAGCTACCCACAATTGTATATCAATAACAACCTCTACTCGTACTATTTTAAGGGAGGAACTGCTATTAGTGCCATTACAGCACTGAGATTGTAACAAAGGGCCAAATTTTTATTCGCCTTCAGTTTTATAATTATCTGTAACAAAGCCTGAGATATATATATATATATATATATATATATATATAACATAAAACAAAAATTTCATTTTAAGCTGGTTCTATTAGCACAAATTTGCCAGTTTTTATTACAGTACAATTATGGAAAATACTTATGTTATTGATTTCTTATTACAAATAAAAAATAATGTATGCTGTTAGAAAAGTCTTACAACAAACGTTTTACCTGCATTTGGTGTCAAAGCAATTGTTCGAACTGTGTTCCTTCTACGGTTTGACAATGAGCCAATCTTGTGTAAAATGATTCGACAGAGTTGCCTAACATTTCTTCAGTTATCAAAGCAATCTCCTCTATAATCCTGTTTCTTAGGTCTTCCAAATTATGAGGCTTTCTTCTATAAACATTGGATTTTAAATGACCCCATAGGAAATAATCGATTGGTGACAAATCCGGAGATCTTGGAGGCCATTCGATTTCTCCTCTTCGGCCAATCCATTTATGAGGAAACCTTAAATCCAAATACTCTCTTTACCTGTCTCCCATAATGGGGTGGAGCACCAGGGGCTGTATTTCTAAATAGGCTAAGTAGGCTGCAGCCTAGAGCGGCAAAATTAAGGGGCGGCAGATTTGAAAAAAAATTAAAATGAAATATTTGTGAAATACAATATTATTTTCCCTTATACGAGTTTAAGTTTGTGTTATATAAATAGAGCTTTTAGGAAACACATACCACTTTAATTTTCCTATTTCGTTGTATGTATTACTACAAAATATGTACGAAACGCCTTGTTCCTCTCGCGCAACGAGCGGCGATCTGCCGATTTACATTGCAACACCCCCTGGTAGCCGGCAGCCCTGGGTGGCTGGCGCGACAGCTCTCCGCTCCCCTGCCCCTCCCCACCTCTCCAACACTGGCGCTCTCAGCTGATAGTCACCTGACGCTGTCACGGACCGACAGACGCACCCTCTGACTCACGACTCACACATCCACAGATTACACTACACTACAGTCTACAGTGACTACACTGCACTGTCAGTTGGTGGTTGATGTTAGTGTTGTGCACACGCGGCACGGTTACGGTGTTTATATAAGTCGTTGACTCGTTGTATTCAGCTAGTTCAATGTTAAAGTCAACAATCAATTGTAAGTATGATTGAATCTGAATGAGACTTAGATGTAAGAGTGGAGTGAATGGAAAATTTTAGCTAAACAAGTAAACCATTGCAAAAACATGTGGGTCGTTGTCAAATCAACTGTCCTTTCGAGGTCCCAATATATACAATTTTTAATACTTTAATTTTAAGGGGGCGATTCACCATTGCGGTTTTAGCAACCTTTGGCCGGTCGGCTCCCATAAGCGCAATGTTAATTTTCACGCTTTGCAGGCTTGTCGAATTCAAATGATCATATTCCAACAGTGCTCACAAAATGTGCTCATAAAAAGTAATATTTTTTTTACGGAAATCTATTGACAACTAATCAATCTAGGCTTCTCGATTTTTTAATTTCCTCTCAAAAAATCTGTTTAGCCTTTAACGGGCGGTTAAAAATCACTAATTTTTGGACTTTTTGCCAAGTCCCCTACACTATATTATTTAATATTTTCAACATTTAAAAAACGGCAATCCTAGATCACCATTTGAGGAATACACCAATACTCTAAAATTTAGGATAACTTAATTCTGTGAGCAGTGATCATTTGAATTCCACGCCCTGTTTTCATGGTCAGCGGCGTGTTAGAGCACCCCCTTAATAAAATATACTCAATTGTCGTATGTGTTATCAATGAACCAATTAAAATTTAGGATAATTACTTTACTTGCTTATTACCGCTGCTCTTGTACTTATTACTCCTTATAAACCTCATGAGTGTTACTCTCTACATCATGGAATGTTAGGTAGGTACCCTAAATCATGAGTGTTACTGGTAGTTTTAAGGAAAAATTGTTTTTAAACTACATATATTTTGGCATATATTTAACATATGTTTTAGATAAGTAAGAACAGAAGTACTCTAAAACTCATTATTAAGAACAAAATAAAATTTTTTGGCGAGTGATGAAACTCAAAGAAATTGAAAAAATCTCATAAAAATTCATGTAAGTTTAATACAATGTATTTGCTTGCGTTCTCACAGAAAAAAGTCCAACATTTTTCCAGATCCCCTTTTGGCTGGTATATGTGTGCCCTCCAGACCTTCTTCCTTCTTCCCATATAAAAAGAGCTTTCAAATCTCGTTTTCTCCAGGACCCCTAGGATGGCAGTTACGCAGATTACGCTCCCAAATAACTGACTATTCGGTTCTAACGTAGAGTTTTATATTTTAGGCTACTACTAGCTTCTCTACAACTACAATGAGTGATGGACGGAAGAGGCTTAGCGGTGCGGAGTACAAGAAACGGGCGAAGAAGAAACTCGAAGAACAAGAACGTGTATTGAAACAAACCAAAAGGCTAGATTTGTTCTTTAAGACGCCAGGAGAGAACAAGAGATTGCACCACTACTTGAAGGACCTGCACTTGACGATTCCGTTGACGACGAGACGGCCGGCCAGCTGGACGACAATGTTTCAGCTGGGCCAAGCTGCTCAAATCCACCAGCTAATCTAGCAAGTTTAAACGAAGACAATCATCATACCTCACGAGATCGCCACTGAAAGCCTTTCGTTGGAGCTGGTGTCACCCTGCTGTTCCAGCGAAGATCCAGCTTTCTGGGTTTTGAATGATGCAACTCGAGATTCAATCGCAAAAAAATGGGTTCAAACAAAATATCGACCTGGATTTCTCAAACAGCGTCCAGAGAATACACAGGATCAAAAAACGATATTTATCCAAATCTCTGTTTCAACGAACATTGAAAAATGGAGAGGTTCAGGACAGAAAGTGGATGATATTCTCAAAAAGCAAGGGTTCTGTTTATTGTGGCCCTTGTTTGGCATTCAATTTCAAAGAGAAATCCCAGTTTGATTGTAAAGACGGATTCAACGACTGGAAAAATGGTGTGAAAGTCGGGCCAGTCATCACGAAAACTCACCAATTCACAAGTCGGCAATCATTACTCTAAAATCACGAGAAATTGCTCTGAAACGTGTTGGCAGTATGTTAACTGAGCAGCTAGACAAAGAAACAATTATTGGAAAAAAGGTTTTGGGCCAGGGTTATAGCGGCCGTTAAGCCTTGACATCAAGAGGCCTTGCATTAAGAGGCGATGATGAAATCTTTGGATCAAACAGAAATGGAAAATTTTCTTATGGCTTTAGAGCTTATCTCCGAATTCGACCCTTTTTTAGCTACTCACATTGAAAAATATGGTAATTGTGGAAGTGGTCATACAAACTATCTCTCTTCCCAAACGTGTGAAGAAGTCATTGAATTAATGGCTCAAAATGTAAGACAAGAAATTTGTGAAGAATTGAAACAGTCAAAAATATTTTTCTCTCATAGTTGATTCAACCCCAGACATGTCTCATGTAGACCAGTTGGTTCTTGCCAGTCAGGTATGTTTTAAATGACGGTGTACCCTGTGAACGATTTCTTACCTTCATCCCGTCAGTTGGACATACCGCAGAGGGTATGTTTAAAAGTGTGATGAGAGAACTAGGAAATCTGGAAATAAACATTGATGACTGCCGAGGCCAATCGTACGATAATGCCTCAAATATGTCGGGGACTTACAATGGTCTTCAGGCAAAGATAAAGAGCAAAAGTCCTTTAGCTCTATTCATCCCGTGTGCGGCTCATTCTTTAAATCTGGTCGGATCATCTGCTGCTGAATCTTGTGAAGAAGCGTGCAGATTCTTCATGTTGCTTCAAGAACTTTATGTGTTTTTTACATCTTCTACAAAACGATGGGAGTGCCTGATAGGTGTAATGGAAGATTCTTATCAGAATAATAAGACTATAAAAAGGGTGTGTCCTACCACGATGGTCGGCTAGGGATGATGCATGTCAGAGCTTGCGAGAGTCTTGGGACGAAGTGTACAAGGCTTTGACAACAATTTCAAAAGACCCAACAGAAAAGGCTACAACCAGATGTGAGGCTCAAGGAATCGCTCGGAATCTAGAACGTTTTTGAGACTGCATTTATGGTATGCTTCTGGAGCACTGCCCTCCATAGAAATTCACAAAGTCAGTAAATCTATACAAAGTGGAACCGTTTGACGTTTTGTTAGTCAGGGATTTTGTATGGTTCTCTAGAGGAATATTTTGTGTCAGAAAAGAAACAACTTTTCTTATTTCGAGGAATTGGGTATGAAGATAACCAAAACTGAAACATACGATTCATACGAAAAAAGACACAAGCAGACAAACCAAGCGAAAAGTCTGGCCAGACGAAACCCGGAGTGAAGAAGTCAACCTGACTGGCAGAGATGACTTGAGAATTAACACATTTCTTCCAATTCTAGACTCCTTTATTTGTGAATTTAAGAGAAGAAAAGTGGCCTATAGTGACTTTGTAGATAAATTCTACTTCCTGACTCAATTGTGTGACAGCAAAACAGACATCAACATCACAGAAGAGGAACTAAGAAACAAGGCAACGAAACTTCATCAAATTTATCAAAATGACTTAGATTCCGATTTTATTGAAGAGTGCATTCACTTCCAAAAACACTGTGCGGTGGGAATGGACAATCCCTCAGATAAAACGTTGGAAGGGAATTTCCTACCTTTTTGAGAAAAGAACTCGTTGCATGGATGTTTACCCTAACTTGGACATAGCAGTACGAATTAGTTTGTGCATACCTGCAACTAATTGCGCGGGAGAACGTAGCTTTTCCTGCCTTCGAAGAGTTAAAAACTACTTACGGACAAGCATTTCTGAAAACAGGCTCAATTCACTTTCCCTCCTATGTATAGAAGCAAATTTAACAAAGAAGCTCTCTTATGAAGATTTAATTAAAGAGTTCTCAATTAAAAATGCTCGTAAGAAAGCTCTGTTTAAAATGTAAATAGCCTACTGTATATACAATAAATTAGTTCTGTAAATCACACAATGAACTTGTATTAGAATGTACAAAACGTTATTTTTAAATATTTCAAACTCATGCTTATAATAAACCAGTTATTCAAATAATTTTGTCAACTTTAATTTCACCTTGCAAAACCATTTGATTGATTTAAATTAAACAATTTTCCAAGATTTGAAAATATTTAACAACATTCCAAGTAAGTGTAAGTCTGCAAAAAATACACATTTTCTAAAATGTGTGTTATTTGGGCTGCAGTTCCATATAGTTCCACCGGCACAATTGAAATACGAACATATCGATTGTTGATCAAGCTAAAACATCGTGCCGCGGCGTTAGGTTAGGTTATTTCACGTTATTTTGTGTTTTTCGGTCGGTAAATAACGTGAAATAACCTAACCTAACCACCGCGTCGCGATATTTCCCTGTTATTTGACTAAACATTAAAAAAAATTATAATACATTAAAACTGTTACGAAATGCTTTAAAAACGCCATCCAAATTACTATTTTGTTCCTGAAAAATGCAAATTTTCCCGGGGGGGGGCCGGACCGCCGGACCCACTTTTGGCGGGGGGGGGGGGGGGTGTGCTCCCCTTTTTGGGGCGACAAATTATCTTAAGCCTATAGGCGGCAAACTGGTAAATCGGCCCTGTGGAGCACCATCCTGCTGAAACCATACATTATCAAAGTATTCTCCTGATGCAATTTGAAATAGCTGGGATTATTTCATTTTGGAGCATATTGTAGTAAAGTTCGGCATTTAAATTTCCATTGATGAAAAAGGGTCCAACAATTTTGTTACCTAAAATTCCACACCATACGTTCAGTTTTTTGTGGTTGCTGTGAATGGGACTCAGTAATCCAATGTGGGTTTTCACTAGCCCAGTAACGGCAATTGTGCCTGATAACATTGCCATTTAGGAAAAAAGTTGCCTCATCAGAGAAAATAGTATGTTGGTCAGAAATCTCTATTGTCATCAACATTTGCGCATCACAAGTTCACAAAACTCAACTCTTCTGTCGTAATCATCCTCACTTAACTGTTGGACTAAATGAACTTTAAATGGTTTGTATTTATTACATTTTCAAAATCTTACTCACAGACATAGGGTGCATATCATGTTGCTGTGCAGCTTTTCTGAGCGATGTATGTGGGTCTTCAATAAATGTTTGCAAAACATCTAGTGCATGTTCTTCATCTGTTGCAGATTGTATCCTACCCGACTTTGGCCGATTACGTACACTCCCTGTCATTTCAAAACGCTCAATAGTTTTTGATATTGTTGAAAACACTTATGGGATTCCTTTCTGGGAAAGTGTCATTAAACAAATTACAAACTTCCCGATAAGATCTTTGACGATCGCCATATCCTCGCATCATCAACAGAGTAATTCGTTCTCTTTCAGACAATTCCATTAAAATGCCAATAAAAACTGAACTACTGTAATTAGATTAACTTGTTGACAGCAATGCTTCAGAGACACTGATTAACTCGACAGGAATGATATGACCTTTGTCCATTTGTAATTCCCAAGCTTAGACCTGTCTAGTGAAAGCTCCATGCTCAACAAACTGAAACCTGTAGACCAGATGATTAATAACACAATAATGTTTTTCATAGCTAGTGACCTTTGTCTCTTTAAACCTTCCTGCTGACTGGAAACACCAAGTACAGATTCATAAGTAATCAGAGAAAGTGACTCATAAGTTTTATTCATTGTAATAAAAACTGGTAAATTTGTACTAATGAAACCAGCTTAAAAATAAATTGTTTATTTTATTTTAATTGAACATTTAAAAATGCTAAAAAATTAGTGTAACACATTTTGTGGCAAGAACCATGTTAAAATTACATTGTTGAACATCAGTAAATTTTCAATACTAAAAATGCTCTATTTTCTGATAGAATAATTCCTTTGAGATGCGGTTTGTGGCATTCAATGCAGTAAGCTATTACCTTTAAAATTATGTATCACAAGGTATAGGCTTCCATTAAGAATATTCACGATACCCTCGGCAGGACGTCCCCCGTTGGTGTGACATAACAAAACAATTGTTCCAAAAAGTAGATGCCCAATTTCTATCACGATTGTAAGAGGTTTCAAATTTATATTTAAATTATTAAAGGATATATTTGGGTGTTTCCAGACATAATATACACCCTGTATATACAGAGTGAGTTTTTATGTCCTGGCACACCTGGATATAATTTAAAACGGTCCGAGATATCTATGTGAAACCTTGACCCCACCTATTATAACATATTTTTTCAATTTTTCAAGTTGTTGAAATTTTGCACCCCTTTTCTAAAGGGAGGTAAAGGGGGGCAACTAAACATTTTCAAATACAAACCCCTATCATGTGACCCCTCATTTTAAAGGGAATAAAAAAAGAAATCCAATAATCCAAACTAGAGGTCTCTACGTTTATTTTAACAGATTTTATGACACATTTACAATAATAAAATCAGTAACTGTCTTGTCCTGTTTATCGTAACATGAGTCAACACTAACACAAATTCTAAAAACAGTTACCTGTTTTAATGTAGCAGGTGTTCAAACTGTTCACCTTTGGCTGTTTGACAGTGTGCTAGACGTGTGTAAAAACTTGAGACATGATAGGGGTTTGTATTTGAAAATGTTTAGTTGCCCCCCTTTACCCCCCTTTAGAAAAAGGGGGAAAAATTTTCAACAACTTTAAAAATTAAAAAAATATGTTATAATAGGTGGGGTCAAGGTTTCACATAGATATCTCGGACCGTTTAAATTATATCCAGGTTTGCCAGGACATAAAACTCACTCTGAGTATATATATATATGTATAAATTTAAAATTATATCGTTCTGTAGTAAATAATAGTAGATGAACAGTTTTAAAAATAGAAAATATTTCTGGTTCCTACTATATATATATATATATAAAGAAATATAACATGATTTAATATAGTTGACATTTAAGTACTTGTTGATTGACATTTGTGTTTGTTTTTAATGCAGTTGGCGGCCAGCCGAAATTGTTTATTTGGCTAATGGTAATAGACAATACAACAATAACGAGACTGGATGATTAAACACAAACGACCGACTCACGCTACCTTGTTATTAAGCTCTCTTTGTTTTGCTTTGTGTATGGGCTATGTACGTAGCACGTTAGAGATAATGACATGAAACATTACGTCTTCAATGTGAAATTTTCTCTATAAAGCTAATAGGTACGCCTAATTCACTTTAATTTCCTCATAATACTCTCTGAAATCAATTTTGGTTTTTTCAAAATTGCTCACAATTTTAAATTTATTAATTTAAAAATAAACACTCCAATAATATACTTTTTATTCCTGTGAGGCCTTCGTGCTTCCGTGATTTGTTCCTTGAGCACGGAAGGCCACACAGAAATGAAAAGTATATTATTGGAGAGTTTGTTTTAAAATTTATAAATGATTCCAATAAGAACAGAGCTTCTAGAATAAATTTAAAATTTGTTAACTTTGGATTCTCACTTACATTATAACTTCTGTTGTAATAAATAATGTTTGGTAAGTCTACTTAATATTAGGGTTTTTATAGTCTACTTCAAATACAATCTCTATTTTGTGTACGCTACCAGATTGGATGCTATTTGACGATAATGACAAAAATTATGAAAATAGTTTTACTTTGGTAGAAATAATATAAAACAATAAAAAGAAAGAAGTGTGATAAAATACTTCGATACGCTCAATGGGAAGGTAATATTTTCACAAGCCAATAATTAGCACTTTATATCTGTTTTAAATATCTAAATTAAATTTTAAATTTTGTTATTAATAGAAAATAATATATTTATGAATTTAGGCATCCAAAAAAACCGATATAGAGTTCTAAAACAAAATACTTACAAAATTATAACTATAGCTTACACTAAACAGATAAAATACTGATACTCTATAACGGAAATGAGTAATAGAATAACGAGCCTGAACGTTCAAAATATAAATAATTAACTTAATTGCAGTCAACTTGTATAACAGTACATAGGAAAATGCACTTAAGAACCAATAGCTCTCATACACAAAACTAAATCGTCGAAAATCCACAGTTGAAATACTTCAGAACTGAGAAGAGCGTTCTATAAACATTCTCAAGTGTGGCTGTTATCTCAAGCACATAAACAACACATTTCAGACGTTTACGTATGTTATTCTTAAGTTACCATATATGCCATCTATTATCCGACTAAAAATTTGGAATTATCTATCCTAAGTATGTTAATAATTTTGACAGAGAGCTAAACAGTTTCGGGACTGCGTGGTAACATGATCAATTATACAAATTACACTCTGCACACCATTGTACGGCTTAAAACATGAATTAGAGGGGAAGGGTCATCTCAGGAGCGAATTAGAAATCTTACATGCAAGCATAGAACAGATTTTACATTTGAATATATTAGTGAGTCAGTCGACATCAATGTATCAAAAAAGAGATAGGCAATTTATTAGATAATACTGGTCATATGGACTCACGAAGTGTATGTTTTATGGAATTTTAAGAATACCAAATTACTGTACACAGGTAATGTAAGAAAAATATGAATTTAGGATAATAAGATCTAGAAAATTCCTAACATGCAAGCATGATGTCCTACATATAAACCTTGAGTATTTTACACATTTTGGGGATTGTGAAAGTAAAAAAAAATTTACGGGGAATATAACGCTTGATATATAATTTTTATATCTTTATTAAAAATATTTACATAATTAATGTTTTTAAGAAAGATGTATAAAATGATATAGCCAATTATGTCCATACAGGATTTTCCAAATGTCACTGACAGAACAGTCTTGACTAATCATGAAGTTTAAAATCATATACTGCTTGACCTATCCTTGTATTAAACATTTTCTTGTGACGTAATATGGTACGTCTGCTTCAGAAGGTAAACGATTGACGTAAAATAGCTGGGGTTTCGATCCTAAATATATAGGAAATATTTAATTGTATTGCATTCTTCGGTTCCTTCTGCACTTAGTCCTTTTGTTTAATATTAATTGCATGTTTTTATCATTATACTTTTAATGGCCAACCTAGTGTTAGTAACACTTAATGGCTAACCTACTGTCAGCTATAATTAACATATCTGAGTACAACAGTGTAAGAGATGACAGCTAATGAGGTTACCAAGATGAACAGAGTTAATATGACAAGCATATGCACTTACCAGAGAGTACAATGGCTGATCTCTGTCAGAGTCACTGAATGTAATATGACGTCATTCCCTGATGCCGTCTTCATTATATTTGCAACATGCACGATTATGGTTCTCAGAATCATATCAGGGGTACAGTTGTATAACTAGATCTTCTTTTATACTCTATGCACTAGCTGAAACAGTCAAGGGCATTGCTATTCTCTTCGCAATTCCACCCTCATGCAAGTTATCACAAGTAAAACGTTTCTTTTTACAGAGTTCAAGAATGTTTGGTGTGTCCAGGAAGGAGCGATTAGTATAGAGATAACTAAGGCCCCTAGTTATATTTTCTTTTTCGCACTAATTTCCCTGTTTGATGACTTGCTATGTAGAAGACAAACGCTTGGTATCGAAGATATATAAATAACTGTTATCAGGAAAGCAGCGACTTTGTAGTCTGCCCCTCGGGGTTGCCGGATGGTATTTTCCCATCTACCCTAATATTTATAATTGAGTCACATTTTTTATCGTTAATACTCGTCGTTCATATTTTCAAAAGATAATTTAAGAAATTAAAAGACTAATACAAAATTGTCATATAAAATTTAACAGTTTTATTAGTTTTATTTTATTTTAGAGATATTGTTTTCTTTATTATTATACCCATATATTTCGTTAATCTTTTTGAAAATTTGATCATAATATATTCTTTGTTTGAAGTTTATTTTTAACAATGAGCTATGAAGGATTGTGAAGGAAACAAGATTTTTCCGGACATTTGTCATCGTTCAGTGAAACGAAAAGAATTATATTCAGTGTTTTTTGTACGTTTATGGGTTGGCATGTAAACTTTTTTTTATTTAGTCAACCACTCGCCACGTAACTAAACTTTGTCGGGCAGTTTGTTGTGGTGTCATTTACAGTACAAAGTTATTTTTTGTTTCTTTTATTGTTTTTATAACGCTAACCTACGTTCAAATGTCCGAAATCCTACTTACTGTTCATTTATAGCTGCTCATTACGAAAATTATATTAAATGACTATAGTAAATAAACTCACATTTTGTTCATAAGTTAATTTGTTTGTAAATGTTGACTGCAACACATGAATGGAATGAACCAAATAAATGTTAATCTCACTTTAAACTAACACAAGTTATTAAAATCCCCATTTAAAGATACACAGTTTGTTTTTGTGTGTGAGAGTATCTATAAAAATAAGAACTACTTTAGTAATTCATGCTCGTATGAACTGATGGTACCTAATATTGGAATTTGTTTACGTGTTCTCCTTTATTAATTTACCCATTAGTATCAACAGATACAGAGAGTGACTTGTATGTATATGCCACTGAGGAATATAAAAAGCGTAGTTGGTTTGCAATAGTTGGGAATCCTGTGGTAAACTCAGAGATTAATTGAAAACGCAACTGAGAGGAAATGCCATCACAAACAATAATGCTGCAAATTAAAATACAATACCAATTCAGTTGTAGTATGTTACTGCACCTGCAGCCTTTGTGGATGTTCTATTCAAATATGATTAAAAAGAAAAAAACAGCAAAACATTATTTAAACTATTATACTGAAGTTATAGTTTCAGAGAGCAATGTTCTTCTTTATGACAAAATTATTTTAGTTAAGAAAAAAATTATAAATGCCATTTTCATAAGTTATATTGAATTAAAGAATATAATTTCCGTAAGTCATTAATAAACAAAAAACATATAACGAAACTGCCTGAAACTATATATACCGTTAAGTTCATATTTTTATCTTCAGCAGTTTTTTGTATTTAGACCGGATTGCAAAATTTCCTAAATATCCTGCTTTAATTATTGCCTGTAAATTTCATGTGGAGTTATGAATCTTTTCTCTTATCTTTATTTTGTATGTACTCAGGGAAATTATCTTAAAGGGCTATGCACTTTATATATATATATATATATATATATATATATATAATATATATAAAAATAAACATTGAACCACAAAAAGTATATATGTGTATATAACATATAAAATATAGCATGGGTATTATAAAATATTTAAAAACTGCACTTTTTAATAATAAAGTATTATAGAGTATATGGTATTTTAATAATAAAATATCATATATATATATATTATATATATATATATATGATATTTTAAAAATCATCCCTCTATCACTTAGGGAGAAATGTTTTATTCGTAACTCCTTGCAAAAACACCTCCCCCCTCACTCTTTTCATAAAAAATTAAAACTTCTTTCAACAAATACTGTAATGCCAAAGGATACATTAGGATATAATATAACATTATTTGACAATAAATAAAAAGTGTTAGTTTTTTAAAGTAACTACTCCGCACGATAGACGTTGAGTCAAGTGTTCGAGGGGACTTAGCGTTCGCTCCACATCGGACCACATCCTGGCCTGAAAACGATTCCATATCCACTGTTTTTTATCTGTTACAATTTCCATATATATATATACATACAAATAAATGGGACATACAAAGACAGAATCTACTTTCGTCATTAACAGGTGGAAGAAACTATGCTAAACGCTCAGCCAAAAATACCCTGTATACTATTATTATTAATACGCGACTTTTATATCTTATTATTGTATATTTAGTATTGGAGCTGAATTAATTGGTAAAGCCGTTGTGTTATTAGTATTGGTCATGAATTCAAGATATCGTTTACTTAAGAGGACTTTATATTTATTAATTTATAACACACACGCTCACTTAGCGTTGCAAACGCTTCGCTCACTTGGTTAACAAAAAAACAACTCACGTAAATTATTTGCAGAGTATAAAATCACCGGTGTGTTTATTTTAGGAGTTTATGTCATAACATACATATCACTTAATTTATGACAGAGCCGTTACACGAAATGTTCCTTTTCGTTTGGTATTTACTTGTGGTGTTTCAATTGGATGCTTAAAATGAAAGGTTGAAGCTATAAAACTACGTAAGGTGTACCACTAGAAAAATATAATAATATATGCTCAGTATTTACTGATAATTCAAATTTGATTACTAATAATAATTATTTTGTCAGAGTTTAGCTGTTTTAAGGTTTTTGGGCATGCGTTTCATGATATATGGCAAAATAATCCATTGTTGACGATATTGCTTTGCCTTGCCCAAGGAATCCTTTTACCTCAAAACATGAGATATCGTAATTTGAGGGCCGTGTTCAAAAGATATGTGATTAGAGATTTAGATTTTCTGGTTTTCACCAATTGTATAGTTGTATGCTCGTTAGTCATCGTTAGTCATGAACATTGCTACTGATTAAATTTGCTTTCTACCGTGCATGACCGCTTTTTGAATAAGTTGGTCACCTCACAACGCAGGGTTCTCCAGTTTCAGTCGCTCGACTTTGCTAAAACATTCTTTGGTTCTCGGAGACTATTTATTATTTGGTAAAAGATAGTAGTTGCAACAGTCATGCGTCATGGAGTCCGTCCAGCCATTCGAAGCGGGTGAATTACGAGGGAGTTATAGACAGATGCACTATGGATACCACCGCCATTTTTATTTAGTTTCTTCAGGTTATTTATGAACTTGCATAAGTAGAAAAGTTATATGTATGTATTATTCAGCTAGCCATAATATTGATTCGGTTTCAAAATATTTTCCGACACCAAAATTTAATTTTGTTGCATGTCTTGAAACAACACAATCGTTGAAGAAAGCCTTTAATTAAAAAAGCCTGTGAAGATTTTATAAAATATATACGATCATTTTTCATAAGCGCTGGAAAATAGCTTTACCCTGTCAGAGAATCCCAACTCATTAAATGTCCCGTCAGGGGTTAGATCATATAAGGAGCTCTAGAATGTTTTCATACGGTTACACACCTTGTCATAAGTGTCGTAATATTTTTTAAGACTTTGATTTTCGTAAATGTACCTTAATAAGAACAATATATTACCGTAAAAATACGGTGTCATAGCTTAAGTGTCTTAACAAGATAATTGTAATAAGGTTAAGATCAGAATGGGAAGCGCCACGCCACTAGCAATTTGTATGTTAATTTCGCTTAGTGGTGTCTTGAATTTTGTAATTGCAATTAACCTTACATTAGGGTAGATTTAACTGGTATTAATCTTTCTTTAGAATGAAACATAAAAGTGATGTTTTATTGGATAAATAGCGTTAAATAGATTGAGTATGAAAAGTAAATTAAAATATTATTAGTAAAAAGTAATGGCTTACTCGTTGCAGCGAAAATTTCAATGAAATTTAAATTAATCACTACCTTGAGCTTGAAAACAGTACATATTTTTTAAATTAATGAATGTAAATATTAGAAACGCTTGGTTGGTATAAAGAGGAAAAGAATATGTAAACATATTGAAATATTCTTGTTTTACAAAATTGTTTCAGAATCTAAAATAATACATTAATTAAATATAAAAAAATCAGTTGTATGTCTTTTAAACAATTAATAATGTTAGTAATTAATTTATGACGTGTGTTTGTGGGTTCTTGTAAGGCATGAAAAATACTTCACATATTATCACACTCTCGTCCCTGTACGGTATATTGAGGACGTGAGCTTACATGAGTCTCTGGGGCGAGATATTCCTGTATGTGTGTGTGTGTGTGTGTGTGTGTGTGTGTGTGTGTGTGTGTGTGTGTGTGTGTGTGTGTGTGTGTGTGTGTGTGTGTGTGTGTGTGTGTGTGTGTGTGTGCGCGCGCGCGCGTGTGTGTGCGTGTGCGTGTGTGGTAATTAATTATAACATTACTAACAAGAAACATATCATGATTGGTTGTAGTCCATTTTCGTTGTTATTAATAAATTATAATTCATACGGTACCTACAAATCCTTTTAACGTAAATAAGTAAGAGTAAGATAGATGTATACTATTCAATTGTTATGTTAATAAGTTTATGTTAATAAGGTAGACGAAGTGATATCCTGTTAACAGGTAAAGAGTTAAGGAAAATGTATACATTTATTCAAAGATATCTGATCTAGTTGACCTACTTTGTACGTAATCCCTCTGTATTGCAAGCAACCATCCACATTTTACTTCACGAGAGGGTGCGATGTAATGTCGAGATGAGGGAGAGAAGTCTGACATTATAGATGAAGCTTTCAACTTATCATGCATATTAACAAATAAATGCTCAGGAAACTTTATTTCCCTCTTATTTCATTAACTAACTTCTCAAAGGTATACGTATAATAGTGCAGGTTATCAAGATTATTAATGAATTACTAAGACAGATATGGATTTATCGTTTAATGGCTGAGCGTCAGCAAAGCACTAACTCAGGTGATTGAATATCGTGATCTGTCTACTGGAATATAATTTAAAACGGGGTTTAGCAATAATTTTAAAGTTTCTTGAACAATGTGGGCTTTAACGGAAATGAACTGCAAGTAACTTGTAATATCCTTTCACCTTAAAGGTAACTTTATTAACATTAAATAAATAAACGAAACAATCTTTAGTAAAACTACATAGTAATTGGAAAAATTCAAATATTAATAATAAACACACATTTTGTAACATAACTTTATATTGCAATATGAGTACTTATTATTAGTTACATAATCTATTATAATTATATACATATGTATATATATATATACATATATGCATAAAGTTTTACTGCAGCCTCTTCAATTTAGCATACTTAACTGAATAAACTAGAAAATAAATTAGAATATTGAAGAGATGAAAACAAATTTAATATCGGGGGATTTTCATTTTAATATTCTTTTGTGATGAAAATTAGTGTGACTGAAGTGATGTGTAATTGATGTGATTAGAGTTGTAAGTGAATAACAATAGTTCGTAACCATAAGTTATTATTAACCTTAAGTGTTTTTAGTGGTTCGTTTTGTCTTAAATACTATGAAATTTCACTTCTAAAACAAAAAAATTTCCGTATTATATAAATTTAGAAGTTATCGTACACAGTACAAACTTTTCTGGAAGGCTTTAGCTCTGACATTTATATACATGTGTATGCGTGCGTGCGTGTGATGCGAGCGCGCGTATGTGTACGTAGATAACTAAACATACATTTTCTTTAGACTTAACGTCCAGGATGTTTTTAAGCCTTCTATTGTTGAATTTGGAACACCGATAACAACTAAAAGTAAGAACTAAGAATAAATTTGGGTTACAGCTTTAGTTTGTTAGTTAGTTTTAATAAAACGAATACACTATATTATTTTAAATATGTATCTACAATCTGTTGCATCCTCTTCTACTTTCTTTGAAATCCCGATGAAGAATGTTCGATTCTTATTTTCAGGCACCTGGTTATGCATTAGATTTATTATCAGAATAAAATAAAAATTCTGGCTGTATTGAAAACAATGCTTACGATAATTAAAGTTATTATTTGTAAAACTATTAGAATGGTTTCGACAATGTAGCTTGGTGAACAGACTTAAACTAAGCACAAAAATAAAAATCATAGAGTAATTAATAGTGAAAATTATAAAAGTAAAGACGATTGTACCAAGAACTATGTTTATGCAGATAAATTCCGCCACACAACACAATATAATCTCAGCAAAACTGAGATAAAGAATTATGACCTGCAACGAGCTTTACCACGTCCAACCCGTGTATCAACATTCTGAGGACTAACTGTTGTAAACAAGCTAAAGTGGGCTGATTCTAGTCTCTAAATTAGTCACACATGGCGGAGATTTAACAGTTAAGAAACATCACCCAATCATAAAACAACCATTTTCGTCAACATGTAATCATTCAGGTAGGTGAGATATACTACAGCTTAAAAGTATTACAAGTTACAAGCATAAAAAAATACGTTCAAAATTGGAGAATGTATAAATATTTTATAAGCCATGAAACGCAATGTGTAATAGTGTATTAAATTTACAATTTTCAAAGTTCTTGTTTGTCTTCAATCTGATAACGACGATAAGCCGGGATGATAAGGAACAGTCTGACATCGCCCACGCAATACTATTTATTGAAGTACCTTTTCATGTCGTTGTTATTTATTGACAGTGTCGTCTGTTTTAAGTTTAATGTTTATCATATTAAATACTCTCATGATGCTTTTCTGCTAAAGTGGTGAAACAAATTTTGGCTTATGATCATATTTTTGTATCAGTGCATATGAAATTATAAGATTTTAATCCATTTTGTATTCACGCCCAAATAAAACTTACCGAAGATAAAAACTGTGAAAATTGTATAGTATGTGCATAAGTTTATAAACTACAAAGAGTTACATGTTTTGTATACATTAACAATACATAATACGTTAAAAAATGATAAAACACGTAATTTTATTAAATTATACACTATAACCACAAAGTTACAAAATCATTCGGCACATGTTTATTGAGCTGAATGGTGTTATGTAGGCAAGTAAATTAGTATTTAAATTATGAATGTATATAAATATATATGAAGTAATTAGTGGTGGTGGTAATCTAACCTCCCCTAGTGTGTAGTGAGTCCAGACTGTGATTCTAGGTTTATGCGAGCATAGTTCGGTGCAGGGTCTTGTAACTGGAAACTGTCCAAGCGGCAGCCCACTGACTCAAGCTGCGAAGTAATTAGTGATGGTGGTAATCTAACCTCCCCTAGTGTGTAGTGAGTCCAGACTGTGATTCTAGGTTTATGCGAGCATAGTTCGGTGCAGGGTCTTGTAACTGGAAACTGTCCAAGCGGCAGCCCACTGACTCAAGCTGCGAAGTAATTAGTGGTGGTAGTAATCTAACCTCCCCTAGTGTGTAGTGAGTCCAGACTGTGATTCTAGGTTTATGCGAGCAGAGTTCGGTGCAGGGTCTTGTAACTGGAAACTGTCCAAGCGGCAGCCCACTGACTCAAGCTGCGAAGTAATTAGTGGTGGTAGTAATCTAACCTCCCCTAGTGTGTAGTGAGTCCAGACTGTGATTCTAGGTTTATGCTAGTAGAGTTCGGTGCAGGGTCTCGTAACTGGAAACTGTCCAAGCCGCAGCCCACTGACTCAAGCTGCGAAGTAATTAGTGGTGGTGGTAATCTAACCTCCCCTAGTGTGTAGTGAGTCCAGACTATGATTCTAGGTTTATGCGAGCGTGGTTCGGTGCAGGGTCTCGTAACTGGAAACTGTCCAAGCCGCAGCCCACTGACTCAAGCTGCGAAGTAATTAGTGGTGGTGGTAATCTAACCTCCCCTAGTGTGTAGTGAGTCCAGACTGTGATTCTAGGTTTATGCGAGCAGAGTTCGGTGCAGGGTCTTGTAACTGGAAACTGTCCAAGCGGCAGCCCACTGACTCAAGCTGCGAAGTAATTAGTGGTGGTGGTAATCTAACCTCCCCTAGTGTGTAGTGAGTCCAGACTGTGATTCTAGGTTTATGCGAGTATAGTTCGGTGCAGGGTCTTGTAACTGGAAACTGTCCAAGCGGCAGCCCACTGACTCAAGCTGCGAAGTAATTAGTGGTGGTGGTAATCTAACCTCCCCTAGTGTGTAGTGAGTCCAGACTGTGATTTTAGGTTTATGCTAGCATAGTTCGGTGCAGGGTCTTGTAACTGGAAACTGTCCAAGCCGCAGCCCACTGACTCAAGCTGCGAAGTAATTAGTGGTGGTGGTAATCTAACCTCCCCTAGTGTGTAGTGAGTCCAGACTGTGATTCTAGGTTTATGCTAGCAGAGTTCGGAGCAGGGTCTCGTAACTGGAACTGTCCAAGCAACAGCCTACTGACTCAAGCTGCGAAGTAATTAGTGGTGGTGGTAATCTAACCTCCCCTAGTTTGTTTGTGGTTTAAGGAAGATTGAAATGTTACACAAGTAATACTAATATAATACAGTGTAACATTTAAAAGTATCTATGGTTTTATCTAAGCCTTTGGTAAAATGTATAAGGTCCCGATCAATATTTTTTAAACCAAGACTATTCCAATGTAATTAAATGGTTATAAGTGGGATAAATAAATTCTGACAGAAAATTATCTTCTATACTTTTTGTGTCTTGTAAAATTGCCACAAAATCAACGGGGATGAAATGTTGTAGCATCCTAGAATTTACAGAACCCATAGTATTTGTAGTTACTTCAGTAACATTTATTTAAATTATCACAGCTTGCTAGTAAGTAGAAAAGTAAAAATCTGGCACCAAAATACCTCGAAATATTAATACTGATTCCTAATTCTTTTACAAGTTTAAAAGTACATTTGAAAATTTGATAGAAATCTGCTGTATTAATTGTAAATATATTAATAAAATAATTCATCCTAAGGAAATTGGTATGTGAAGGATTAACATCCTGAAATACCTACGCCTGAGTTTAATTGGAAACAAAGAGCAACCATTTATTTTCAAATCACTGCATTTAATTTGTAACTTATCAGGTATGAGACAAAGTAAATTCAGAAACTCGGAGCGAAAATGGATCAATCCGCCTCATAATGGAAGTTGAAAGTCCAAAACAAACTTCCCTTTTTGGATGTGTGTGTATTAAGAGATAGGGATGTCCTTAAGACAACTGTATTTCGAAAGAAAACACACACAGGAAAATATTTAAATTATCAATCAAACCATCAAAAATCTGTCACAGAAGGAGTAGCCTACTCGTTATTTGATAGAGCAAAGAGCTTGTGCTCAGATAATGATTGATTAAAAGAGGAATTTAAGAAAATTGAATCGGATCTTAGAAGCAATGAATACTCTCAACTAGTAATTAATAAGTGCAAACAAACCAGAAGAATCATTTCTGAGTCAGAGAAACACAATTGTGATAAGTTTGCGTTTATGTCAATCTCTTATGTGCCGGGATTATTGGAGAAAATTAGAAGAGTAGGTAGAAAGTACAACATCATAACCGCGTTTAAAACACACAATACTCTTAGGCAAAGTCTCGTAAAAACAAAACAAAAAAATGGCACACAGGATTCCAAAAACTATGTTTACAGCATAAAATGTAGTTGCAATAGAGAATACATAGACGAGACAAAAGACCATTAAATGTAAGGATAAAAGAACAAAAAGAAAACACGAGGAAAGGTCTCACAGAAAAGTCAAAAATTGCACACCGTTGTTGGTCCGAAGACCATTGTATGCATTGGGATGAAGCCAACATAATATATCGGAAACAAAATTTCTTTAAACTTATGACGTGTACTACTGGTGTAATTCCGTTGGAAGAATAAATAAATAGAGACAACATAGCCTACATAAAATTGGCAGATCAACCAATCAGTCAACCACCAGTGGAGATTAGGCCGCTTTAGTTGCCAATTCTAAAAAGAAAACCAAAATTATCAAACGGATCAGATATTTGTAATAAACCAATGCGGAGACACAGTATGGTTTTAAGAAGTTAATCTAGCTTCAACCAATAATAATAATAAAAAAGGCTCATTCCTGTCACCCCTTCGTCTTTTTTCCCACCATCTTTTTATTTATTTATTCTTCCAACGGTATTACACCACTTGTACATGTAATAAGTTTAAAAAGTGAGTATACATTATTAATAGCACTAATATAATTTATTCCTATATAATTAAATAACAATCCGTGTTAAAATAAGTAATAAAAAAACAGCGAATTAGTAATAAATATTAAGTTAACAAATAATCAAAGAAAAGGTAAAAAAAAAACAAAAACAATAATAAATAGTTAAATATAAAAAACGAAGACAAAACAGTAAATAAACGTGTAGTGTATGATAAATAATTTAAATAACAACTAAGTGATAACAGAATTGACACATGCAAAAGTAACAATAAAAAAAAAAAATAAAAAAAAAAAAAAAAAAAAAAAAAAAAAATAACTAGCGACATGCAAGAAAAGATAAATAATCAAGGAACATGCGTAAACATAAAAAAATAATCAACAACATCTTAACATCTTAAATAATGTAACATTAAAAATAATAAATGAAAACTGAATCCACTACATGCATACCAGGTGACGCGTGCGTGTTTGAGTGTGTGTGTGTGTGTGTGTGTGTGTTGTGTGTGACGTGTGTGTGTGTGTGTGTGTGTTTGTGTGTAGTTTACATAGCCATTATGGGACACTGTGCAAAGTTTATAGATGTTATCTATCTATGGTTTTTTTAAATATTAAGCCGAACTTACCCATACTTTTCAAACACCCTGTATATATATATTAATATATAATATATATAGTATATATATAACATACAATCACGTATTTATCTCTGCTCCACATACATTACATATCAAGTTTTAATAGGATAAACACGTGTTTCTAATGTAGTAGAAACTTTATTTGGTGAATCGTTGCGAGATCTTCATAAATATAAGCAATCATAAATTTGCAAATGATTAGTTTTGCAAATTATTATATACTTAGTATGGATATGTACTATAACGATATGAAGTCTACATATCTAAACACTAATGACCCAAAAAACAAAAAAAAAAAAAATCTATCCCTCATACTAATTTCATAAAAAAATGTCCCTTCAAGTACGTAAGCTATGTCAAATTTTCCGATTAATAAATACTACAATTATTAATAATTTTTTTTGTTATAGTAACAATTTTATAGGTTTTATAAGCCTTGTAAAATACTGTTCATATTTATGAACACACAAGAGACGGACAAACAGTTACAGAATAAAGTGTGAGGCGACTAACTTCTCGTATTGTTGGGTTTTTGCAATTAAAAATATACATTATTTCCTTCATGGGCAATAAATATTGGAAATGGCAGCTCAGGGACACTTTATATTGTTTTGTGAGTGAATAATTATCGCAGCTGATCTTTAGTTGTTTAAAAAGCGTGATCCAAGCCTTCGTGGACAAAACCATTTACCGTAAGGAATGATTTTGAATTCATTTTTTGGCATATTTTTAAAGTTAGACAAAAATTATAAAAAAAATATCATTACCAGTATAGTTTAAATTGTTCTCGAGATGTTCCTGCAGACAGACAGATTTGAACACTAAATTTTCCTGCCCCATGGATAGGCTGTGCTAACAGTCAGCCAATCAGCTCAACGCCTCATAACAAGTTTCCGGGGATGGATAATACTGAACTCTCTCACAGCTGATTAGTAAACGGAATCCTAGCTTTCTGTCCCAATCAGGATTGCCATATTTGACTAATCGTCAGTTGATCTCGTTCGTTCCCAGATGTAAGTCTCATTTTGGCCAAAAATGATATTTCGAGTATATTTCGCTTTCATTGTTATACCTAATTAAGAACTTATCAGTTATTTACGTAACTACAAACTGTGCAGGAGGCTTCCCTTAGCTTTTTGTTGAAAGAACAAAACTCAATATTTTCTTTGTTTAGAGCTTATTTTTGACGATAGGATAAGATTGTGAAGGAAACGGGATTTTTCCGGACCTTTATTTTTCAGTGAAACAATAAATCAGTAAACACTACGTTTCCAGATCTGCAATCTTAATCTCTTCTTCAGGTAAATAAGCTAACTTAATTACATAACTAACTACAAACGAGAATTACTAGGTTAAAATAAACAAATCATACCAAGGATAGTGTTGACACGCCTAATTCATGGAATCACAACCACCACATATAGTGATTCAACTTCACCAACTCTAAAACAAGGCACTTAATAAAAAACTATACACTAACACTAATCATAATCAAACTACAGTATACGGGTCACAATACGTCTGCATTTCTTCTACCAACCATCCTACGATTGACCAGTGGAGGCCGATAGCAAATGGCAATCGTCACGGCAGAAACAAAGATTTACTGATGCAGAAAGAAGACTGTATAAGCCTTCACATTTTTTTTAGAAACACTTTCCGTAATTTAAGAAGGCAATGCAAAGACTTGGCCAGGGCCTGTCTCGTTTTCACAAATACAACTAGTAATATTGATAAAATTAGTTTTATACCTACTAAATATCAAATCATTTTGGTCCCAACTTTAACAGCATGAAGAGTGACTCTACTGTTACTACCATTCTGAATTTCGACTCTAACTAAGTGGCAGAAACTCCAATGGAAAAGTGTAAACTTGTCGCTCTGACTACTTCTCTACTGTTTTTAGTGATACAGCTGTCCGCTATTCCTACATGTGACTTTGGGTGGAATTTCACGGTTCCTCCGTGTTCCATATCAACTGGACAGATGTGGATAGTGGAAAAGGCTAAAAGCAACTTGATGCCACCAAGGGTGGGGGACCAGATGATGATCCCCTCCGCTTGTATTAAAACTCTGCGCTCCTGTTATCTGGCTCCACATATCTCGCTGTCTTGATCTCTTTCTCTGCCCTGTTCAAAGCTTGGCGTTTTTCCCTCTGTGTTTAAAGCGGGGGTTTTGTTGTGCCCATCTTTAAGTCCGGCGACCGTAAACACATGTGAGGGAACTACAGACCTATTGTGATACAGTTTGCTATTGCCAAAACTGTATTGAAAACAATATCTTGGACCATCCTATACTTTCATTTGCGGAAATGCATATTCCCTGGAGCAGCATGGACTTCCTACAGTGCCCGTTCAACCATTTCTAACCTACTCGAGTTTCAGGAATATGATTAATGTCGCCTTTGGAAACTCGAGCCAGGTGGACTGCGTTTACTTAGATTTATCAAAGGCCCTTTTGTGTTTCGACAGAGTGAACCACCACCTGCTGATTTCAAAGCTTGAGGGTTATGGTGTGCGTGGCTCACTCCTGAGGTGGTTGGAGAGTTACCTGAAAAGAAAGATTTCTTTATCGTCAAATTTGATGGTACTTACCTCTAGCCCCTTTAGAAGTTTTATCAGGAGTCCCACAGGATCGCCATATCTGGGCCCCCCCTTATCACTTCAGCATGTTTATGAATGACATTGGCAGTGTTATTACCACGAACTTCCTTATTTATGCTGAACGATTAATGAAGATTTTTGAGAGAGTCCCCACTAACCTGGGACACGAAGCATATACAAAATTCTTCTAAGAGAACAACATTGGAGACTGGTGACGTGCGTATACGGAATAGAGTTGAATGCGACTAAGTGTGTGGTCTGTTATCCTACAAAAGTGGTGCTAATACATTCACCAATGAATACTATTTATACAACACTTTATTGAGGGGAGTGGATAAGGTCAAGGATCTTGGGGGTAATTATGTCACCTTCTCTCAGTCATCCCCAGGATCGACATTACTGGCCAAACACAACCGGGGGGGGGGGGGGGGGGGGGGGGGGGGGGGGGTCGCCGAATGAGTGGTGTAACTCAGTTATTGGGGGAAATAAAAATCATATTTTAGATCCACGAAACACTTCAAAATCACCATGTTATATGGAGTTAATTGTATGAGTCTCTGAGTAATAGGGTTGGAAGGGGGTATGTGGGTTGGGGACATATCGCGTTTATCACGAGATTAGCACTGATGTTTAGGGTTGGAGGAAGTGGTGTTGGGAATTATAAATCGGTCTGGATGGTTGGTGGTAGGATTTGTAGAAACGTAATGTCGGATTCGGTCATTTGGTAACCTATTATAATTATGTCACACAACTACAGAGTGTCCAGGAGGCTTGGCTCCCAGGTTGGGTTTCAACTTACGCACAACTCCTTACCAATCTTCCAATGGTGTGTTACCGTTGTTGATAATAAATAAATTTTTGTAAATAAAATCCTGCTATAAGCGAAAAGTCGAGAGTAAGCAATTTAACCTCCTACCTATACATAGAAGACTTCAGCTCATGGATCTGGTTAACTCTATTCACATACTGTGAATGGATTGACTGCTTGACTGCCCAGGCCTCCTCAGTGGCATTGACTTCTACCATCTCAAGAGGAAACTCGATCGATTGAACATCTTCCGTAGACGCATACCATCCTACTTACTCGACGCTTTACCATAGCGGTTAGCTCTAGATTTCTTAGAATCTGGAAGTGATGCTGCTCCCCACATGTTGACTTTCTTCAATGAGACTATCGCATCATTCAAGAGAAAAGTGGTTTCAATTGCAAACAACTAACTAGTAGCCTGCCCCCTCGCGCGCGCGCGCGTGCCCACACACACACATATATAATTTCAATAAACATTGAATCGCAAAACGTGATGGGACTCTGTGGTGTAATGGTAGCACATTCACCCGGCAAGTGAGAGATCCGGGTCGAGTCCCGGCGGAGAAGTACTTTTTGCGATTCAATGTTTATTGAAATTAAATAAGGCTATTGCCATTTATACTAATTTTATGTATATATATATATATATATATATATGTATATATATATGTATATATATATATACAATTTTCCTCATCAATATTGTATTTCTAATTCTAAAATAGTTACTCATCTACATATATTTTTCATAAGTTTTAATAATAGTTCATAGTTTTACTATTTAAAGAATGTATATTTGCAAATCTAATTCTAAGTCTGATATATTCTTTATTTTACTACGTATTCCTGCCTAACTTGTACTTATGTAACATTTACTTTTTTAGGGAAATTACAATTAGGTTTGATATGTTAAAAGAGCCGGATCAGTTACATCGTGTCACAGCCAAACATCCATTTTAACTAGACGTGGACACGCTGTCACCGGATGTAGCAAGGTGTCACCGGAAGAGGACATGACGGCCTGAAAGCGAGGTAACTCAGTGTAAAGCTATACCTTGCGCTCTATTTTTACACAAGTCATCTTTTCATATTTGCAAATTTGACGATCTTCTATTACATGTGGAATTTTTATTCTTGTGCTTGCAGTTGTGTTCAAATGGCCTATGAGCACGTTGAACGATTCCATGTGCCTTCAATGGAAGGGTTACGGATGGGTCACCAGATTAGGTATTTATGCCACGTGACAGGTAAAATCTAAATTGATATCAGTTATCAGAACTTTTACTTTCAGTCTTGAACTTGTTAACAGACTGATGACGATCTGAATATTTGGATTGTTAATCAAAACGTTGCTATTTATGGTGCTCTGAAAAACATGTATTTGTTTCTGGTTTTATGAAGAAAGCTAGCCATTAGTACCTAAAATCAGCCAAAAATATTCCCTAAGTATGTGTAACAGCGAATTTATTTTATTTGTTACTTAGTGTTTGCTTTCCGTTAAAATTAATTTACGGTGCCCTTTAATTTTATTATTATATTCTAATAACACAGCAACAAAGCACACAAGTTACATAATGCTGCCCTTAAAACAAATAAAGAAAGTAAAATAGAATTACAAATTATTTAAGCTAGGTACGTTCGAAATATCATAATGTATAAAAAATTAAATTATTTATTTTAAAACCCGGTATTGCTTGATGCTTTAATTAAAACATAATAATTCAGTGAATAGCAGTAAAATTTGTAAAACAACAAAACCCTAATACGTTCTTATTAAATAAATCTGAAATTAAAAATAAATAATTTACCTAAAGTTAAGTAGTGCAAATTAGAAATTTATCTGGATCTTCATGAAATGCTTTCAACTGAAAGTTAAAACTCAATAAAACGAAATAAAGCTAACGTTTTGTAAATCTAACAAACATCAGTTAGTGGGAATCCATGATTGAACGAAATGAACACCAGTCGACCATGCAATAACGAAAATATTTTCCCTTACGGAACATTTACTATAAAGCAATTCCCAATAATCACGTTGTTTTCCCAGAACAAAAAATATTGTTAGTGTCTGTGAGCAATCTTCTTGTTTCAAACCTACCACTGTACAAGTACATACAAGTACATGCGTTTAAGGTTATGAGGTTAATGCAAAATTGGTATGAAGACTCAGTATAAATAAATTCAAACAGGTATAGAAATAATTAATTATACGTTATGGCAAAATCTTAACAGTTGTTTTTCACCTTCCACAACACTCACTGAAATGGTACTTTGTTCTATTAACAAAGCTATAACTTGTTATCCAATGCCATTTCAGTAATTATAGCATGCATTACATTGAACAAATATGAAGATAAATTGTATTATACTATGAATATTGCAATTTCACGATTACATCACTAAAATATTGTATTATACATTCAATAGAATAATATTAAAACGTATTAATACATTTTAAATTTTCAAATACATTTCTTATTTTATTTGGATTTTAATAAAAGTAGCGTGACATGAAAAAAAATGTTAAAATTATTGACTTCTAATTACTGATCATATCAGAATATTATAAATGTCATGCGATATAGAACTATTGGCTTCTATTAAAAAAAATGTACACATAAATTGAATAACAAAACTTTACCCTGAACTGTTAAAATAACTCTTAACTTCATAATTCACGAGTATAATTCCAAAGAATTTAGATTAACCGTAAATATCATATTTTCTGCTCGGTTTTGTAAATGATTCATGAAATATACGAGGGAATAAGTTAACAGTAGAACTTAAATAATTTTATTTGTTAACTGTTACAAGATAGTTTTCCTGGATCGTCGTAACATGCTTTGCTACAAGCCAATTATTTTTTTTAGCTCATGTCACTCGCGATTCGTCCAGCAGACAGCTAGAAAGACGGAAAGTCAATTTTTATCTATAATTTAGCTAAATGTTTTGTTTGTGTTGGTAGCACTGTAGGTTTGCGTTAATGAAGCATACTTTTTTATTTGTTACAAAGTCTATGCAAGTTTCAAGCTGTTAGGTTAGTTTCGTTATGCAACTGGTATATAACAATAGGTACTTAAATTTTTAACGTTGTTTACAAAACACAATTTTAGATTTGTCAGCTTTAAGTTATTCTCTTCATAGTGAAAACGTATAATATTAAACTTACAGAAAAGTAAATAAATTATATAACCTCTATAATTGAAATAGACAGAACATCCCATAGCTTACAATCGACTTACGAATAATAATATTAAAATAACACAGTGTACAACTAACGAGTAACAATGAGCACGTTGTTACAGAAACAATTTACCATTGGTAATATTACGGAACTACTACTATTATTATAGACTACTTGATTGTTTTGTGTTTACTTATATTGGCGTCGGAAGCCGAAGTGAGATATTTCCACATGAATAACTTTTAAGGAGCAATTTCCTTTGTTCCAATTTTGTTTATCAGTTACATATAAATGTGTGGTTACTTCTCACCTGTACTTTTAAAAGACAACAATTTATTTAGGTATCATGTTTACCTATTTCTATTAAATAACATTGTAGGGTAAATAATATGAGATCTAATTATCTGTGGTTTTTAGAATTGTGAGTATACGCGTATTACACTTTTCAACACTCTGCCTATTAATATCCAACTGTAGTTTGTTTTGTTCAGAATTCACTTTTATCTGGAAGTAAAAACTTAAATATTTTGTTTTCTATGTAAGAGTTCTTATTATTCAACACAGCATTTAAAATCATTTTAACAATAGCTTTGTCTTTTCTCATACATTCTGCTACGTTTTAATATGTTTATTTTTATAAGTATAGCAAACTAAGTATGAAAACATTATATACTCTAAGTAGGGTGGTTTTCAGAGTCGAATAATACCCAAGAGGAGGCGTAGTATTTTAAGGTGGATCTCAATTATAATCAAATGCTCACATAAATGATAAACAGTCACTGGCACAGAATGTAAGGAACTAAAACTGATATCGTTACAGCTTCCCAATGAAGTTAAACTTCACTCAATTTAATTTCCGCTGTGTGGTTCATTACGCGTTGGGGATGTGTTTATCTCGTCACTCGCAACTAAGTGAGTGCGGTCAGCAGTGTGTTGTCATCATCTAATAAGGTGGGAGTGCGCCACACCACGTGTCGTAACAGGTTTTGCTACAAGCAAATTATATATTTTTTTGGCTACTTTAACTCGTGAGATGCCCCACAGACACATAGAAAGACGGAAATTCTTAAAGAAAATTATATATCCTCCAGCAGGAAAAACAGAAACTGAGTCAGACCCTTCAAGGATGCCTAATGACATTTTCTAGTTGGAACGCAACATCATAGAAAGCATCTTGTGTTTGTAAAAATGAAGTATGAAAATTTAAAGTCAACAAATGAAAACTTGCCCCATATAGCATTCCAATTTTTTAACGTAGATTTCATAGTAGGGTTGAAATAATAAATTTGCGGTGAAGAAATGAGGGTATTTTAACGCAAGAGTGTGCTGACATCAACTATTTCCTTTAAGAATAAAAGTTACATGTTGAAATTTCAATTGATAAGATTATTTTTTTAATCATCTATTTATTCTGCCTTTTCTCGTTGACAATTTGGTTATATATTAGGCTAAATATCTAAATGAAGCTTCGAGAAAAATCAAGTGTATTGGGCAGTTATTTTTAGAAATATCGTCCGCACAGACAGACAAACATATTAGCGGATAGAAAAGTAAGTTAGAAATTTGGATTTAAGTATATGCAGAGTGAGTACTTTTTTGTTAATCAATTGCGTAAGTGCTCTTTTGAATAAAAGCTTTAAAATCAAATAATACAAAAAAATGACACTAAATTTTGCAGATCATCTCTTACAAACTAGTCGTTCAATTACTTGACGTTTACTACGGTAATCATGGAATAGATGCCAACCCGTGACAGGAAATTAAAAAAAAACTTTTTAAGGGCACTACGCTTCATGTTCTTTGAATTTAATGAAATGTATGTATATCTTATTATGTTGTGATCTATGAATAAAAGTTACTTGCTCCGTCGACACTGTTCCGTTATGAAGACCTGAAATGAGATTCTCTCTACACCTGGGCTTGATAGCGTTACCGAATGTAGTTCCAGAATCAGTTAAGACCCTCTTATTGAACACGTTTCTTAACTTTACTTTTCCTAACTACTATTTTTGGATAATAGGATTGTTTTTATCACTAAAAAGTTCAATTCTGTCCAACCAGGTAACATTTGACCCATAAAAATTACTTCAATGATAGTGAGCTTTTTCTATAATATATTGGCTAAGCACTTCAGGGAAAACAGTCAATTTGTGGCAACGTCGTATTCCAGAAGCAGAGAGCTAAGTATAAGCAAACGACCTGGTTTTTCTTGTCCCATAGGCTTTTTATCTAAGAAATTATTTGGTCATCAGCCCCGTTAGTTTTTGAGGAGGTTGGAATGAGAGGGTACGAAAAGCGTTAAACGTTTCAATTACTTTTTCCAAAATTATATTTTTTTAACTTGGTAAACTTAAAACCAACCGTCACACATATAAATATTAGTTACAGAAAACTATATAAAAACTCTGAATGCCACCACACTTGCCTACGCTCATTTAACATTGATTTACGTGTCCGAACAGTTTGTATGGTTCTACAATGCAAATCTCATCTCAGCTCCTGGACTACGCCTTTAGAAAAGGCTGAGCTGAGAATATTGAAGTAATGAATTGTATTATTTCATACGTGTCATCCAAGATTGGTGAGCTTCCTTGTGTACTTCAAGATACAAGTTTTAGTAATTCAACCATTTTTGCGTTAGGAGTTTCACGAGTACGGGTTAAGTGTGGAGATTGAAACTTAAGGCAGCTATTTCTATTGTAGTTTCTGTTTAGCTCTGTGGTATGTATTTGTTATTCATATTCATAACGTCATGCATTGACTTCACCAGAATCGTATTAAGATTGTCGCTAATCATCAATACTTCATTCCTCAATATAATAACCATTGCAGAACACAGAGTTCTTCGTAATTTCTCTGCTGCTTTGGGAACAACAAATTTTTTGGTTCTCCAAGACAGCTCTACGATTTATTTTATACTTCTAATAGAAAAAGATGACCATCACAGTTAAAGGAGGCGGGTGGAGGAGACAGTCATTTTGTATTTGAGAGAGTGCACAATAATCATCATTATTATGGGTAACAGTGTTTATCTTGTAAACTTTTTCTTCTTTCAGAAAATGTGCCTATATGTTATAGTCACGAGAACATCAATTATTTTTAGAAATTCTTGTGCAAAACATAATTTAATGCCATTGCGTATCTAATAACACGATCTATACAGGATCCTGTGGTTTAAAAGAATATAAACCAATGCTAATTTTAATAAGAAATCCCAGGTAACGTTACAAAACTTTTGATAGTTGATCATAACTAGTCGTTAGTTAGGTCGAACAAGAAGCTGAACTGAACTTTCCAAACTGTTACTTGCCAAATCATCTCAGTTGAAGTATCTAAAGCATTAAATCTCTTTATCGTTTTCCACGGATCTTTGTTTTTTACGGACATTCCAACCATTACATTGTTTTAAAACATGTAAACGTCAACAGTAACTGTTGTGAAAAATATATATAATTCGCCCTTCTCGATGTTGCAACTTTAGCAAATACTTGATTAAAAATTAGGTTTTTATACTCAGCTAAGAACTGATAATAGAATACACAGCCACAGTATTATAGCTAAAATGGCTTAACAAGGTAATCATTGTTAAGGTTTACCTCAGAATGGGAAGCGCCACGCCACAAGCAATTTGTATGATAATATCACTTAGCAACGTGTCGGGTTTCCTAATTACAAATAAACCTTACCTTATCATAGGTCGTAGCAGCCTTACCTGTTTTGTGACATTATTAAAACTAATTTATTAGGCCTACATGGTGTTTTATGAATTGCGTGATTAATAGTTTGACCAGTACAACGGCTATGACATAAAATAACTTAATGCAACATAGTCTATAATGGAAATAAAGTTATTAATTTCACAGTTACGTTTAAAAATTACACTTTATAAATACAACTCAAGTATTTTATTCGTAAAATATGAGTGTTAATAAAGGTTAGAAAAGAAAAGCAGATATATGTTAAGATTATTAAAATGATTAGAATTATTCAATACTTTTAATGATTTTATACATTATAAGAAATATAAAGAAATTATTCATTCTAGAGTGAGTGTGGGTGACTGACATGATAACATTCCAGTACCCTGTACATACCCTGTACGATATGTAAGAGCTGTGCAGGTTATATTATGAGTCTCTCTGAGGAGATCTTTCTATAGTGTACGATACCATAGGTTATCCTGTCTCGTTATTGTCCTCTCTCGTTATTGTTATGAAACCATATAATGATTTTTGAGACAAAGATACGGCAATATCCACTGACAGTGTTCACGCACTTGGCACGAAGACAATGATTATCTTTAGTTATAGAAAAAAAATCATAAATAGATAAAGAGTAAGGTGATGGAGATATAAAAAATATTTATTACGCTAAATATTGTGTGGATTAGAGAACATCGTTATTCGGACTCCGTAAATGTTGTTGTTTCCTTTATGTTTCGTTCTTAAGGTGGCATTTCTGGGTTTGGAACATATTTTTATATTAGATTCAAAGTTTTTTAAGACAAATTCTATCAATACAGAAAAAATAAAAGAGTTTCTTTTACCACTCATGTGAAATTACAGGCTTTAAAGTCATATATTTAGGCATTTTGTGATCAGGGCCAAATAAAATGACCGAAGATAAAAATCTGAAATTTGTGTAGCTTGTTCATTGGTTATAGGTTCAGGAAGTGACTTAGTTAAAAAAACAGAAAAAACATTAACAAATATCACATTATTAATTTATATTTAACATAAAATATAATTACCTCAAGTCATAAATAAATAAATTCACAGATCCTCACAGATCGAACTGGGTTTATTATATACGTATTATATATATATATATATATATATATATATATATATATATATATATATATACACACACACACACTATACTATATTATATTATATACTTATTTTTTATCAATCGAAAACTCTTAAGCTCTAGATGTTCCTTTGCAAATTTGAAATATATCCGACTTAGGACTCTGCCCTGCGGGTTTCAAAAGTTCTTATGTTAAGAATATTTTTGTTCAGTTTAAAAGAGATTACTAAAGCACACATACAAGCGAGCTTGTATCAATCCACTAACCAACAGTACCAGCTGAATGGTTGCAACATAAACAAACAAATAAATAAAAATGCCTTTATTTTGAAACAGACTTTTAATTTTTACCAAATCACAGCAATTATATCTAAATAGGTCTTAGATATAATTGCTGTGATTAGATAAATATCTTAACAGAAACGAACTTTTTATTCTGTAAGGAAGCTTATTATAATGGGACCAAGCATTGAAATCAAATAGTGAAGTTTTATACGCAATTAATTATTGTCACCCCGTATAAAAATGAAGCGGATGTGTAAGTTATGATTACATTAGGACTAGGTTTACCAAATACAGAAAATCTTAAATAACTCTTTCCAATTTAACCATCATCCCCCACAGAAAATCAGAATATCTCCCCTGAGACTAGACTAACTAAAATAAAACAATCTTGGAGTACTCTTTCCAGTCTAACCATCATCCCCCTCAGTGAGTTAGAATTTCTCCTCTAGGGCTAGACTAACTGAACTCGACAATCCTAGAGTTCCAAGTCTAACCATCATCCCCCACAGTGAATTAGAATATCTCCCTCAGGGTTAGATTAACTAAACTCAGACAATCTAGAGGACTCTTTCTAGTCCAAGTATCATCCCGCACAGTGAGTAAGAATATCTCCCGTAGGGTTAGACTAACTAAACTTATCAATCTTAGAGGACTCTTTTTAGTCCAACTATCATCTTCCGCAGTGAATTATAGGGCATCTCCCCTAGGTCGGGACTAACTAAATACAGAGAATCTTTCTGGATTCTTCCTCCCACCTTTAAGCCTCACTTTATGTAAGGTAGCTTGTTAAGGTATACCTAAGCTCAGAAACCTTTCCACGAAAACTTCTAACTTAGATACTGAGGCTCTTTCAGAATGAGAACTTTATGGGTCATGCAACACGTCAAAACTCGACACAACACTTCCATTGGAAGAATGTTGACAGCATCACGGAAAGGAGACACATGCTCAGAAAGATTTAGATTGAAATCGAACAGTAAGGCTGAATTTTATATATTTGAATTCTATTAATGTTTCCCGCCTAGACGCTATCCATAATCCGGGAAGCAGTAATAGAATGCGGACAGGACAAGCAAATGCATGAGCACGAACATTTAAATAACTACCTAATATAAGCTTATTTCTTTGTCGTGTTTAAAATTGTTACGTATTGAAGTAAAAAGTTAACAATTAGATGTACACTTCCTAGTTCCCCTTTGAAAGAGATTGCTGCATATTTAACTCTAATACACAGTTACCACGAATCGTGGTATGGCGAAGAGCAATTCTTATGCATACACCATTTACAATATTAGCAAGGTGTTGGCTTATTTTTATAAACGTGTATATATGCTACGTACTCTGTATAAACGTAATAGCATATTTTATTATGAATGATGATAATAATAATAATAATAATAATAAGGATAAATCCTGTTTTTAACAACTACTATCTTCTCATAATTAATCACTCCACAAAGAGGCATAAACAGTCCCTGAGTTGCCGTTACTGTTATTTATTGCCAAGAGTAAGAAATGTGTTTGTGTTAATTGCAAAAACCCGAAAAAACGAGAAATTAGGTCTGTCTCACTTTTACTCTGTTTTAACCCTCCATCGGGCGCTTAAAATTAGAAACACCATCAGGCGCTCACGGAGGTTTCCTCCAGGTTGGCGAATAATGGATATCATAGTCGTTTAAACTGTTTTTATTTGTTTAAATATTCATACTGATTTAATTACAATGTAATATATTCATTTTTAGAAATTTAATAAAAATTACACTCTTATGTAATGAATTTTCCAAATAAGAAATTCAAACTCTTAAAAAATGTTATTGTATAATAACAACATGATTAATTTTAAGGAATAATGCAATTAATTGTAAAAATGTTTAACCTACTGTAAATATGTATGGAAATTAACTTAGTTTTTAACTTCTTACAAAACAACTTACTTCAATTCTTGAGATATTATACAATTGTAATGTCAATTATTGCTCTGAAATAAAAATTTATTCTTTACTAAAAATTTTTTTACACACTGCACAAAATTTCAAAACATTTTCCTTCTGGTTGTTATAGCGACAATGTTCACTCCATAATCATTACTGAAATGTTCCCTAGCACACTGGTACTGTACTAACAAGTCTCTCGTCTTCATTCTCCATTTCACAAAATTCAAATAAAATATATAGTAAAATTTAAAAAGAAACCATCACAGGTCACACATTTAGGCGCACACGGATTATTACAACATAAAAACTAAACACAATAAGGCGCTCACGGTGATTTCGTCCAAGCACTACAAACACACCATCGGGCGCTCACGGAGGAATCGTCCAGTCACGCACGGAAGTAGACCTCATACTGACACATTTTGATAAATAAAAGCGGGAGGCTATTGTTTCGTTTCCCCGAAAGATGCTCGTGAAGTACACTGCGGGAAACGACTGCCGACATCAGAAAAGTAGTACTATTTTTAATAATAAAACATACACGGAGGAAAACTCCGTTTAGAGCCCGATGGAGGGTTAATCTTTTTTACAAGGTATGATGGCAACTAGAAATTATGAATTATTAGTAATTGTAACTTTTTCAGTATAGTTTATTGAAATTTACATTTAAGTACATTCGGTGAACAGTTCCAATTTTGTTCAGTAAATAACTGAAACGCTTGGATTTAATGAATAATTAATTTCCAACAGAAAATAAATCATATGAAAGCGCTTTTGAATGTTTGAGTATACTGCCTTAGATTCAACTTCACATTTATGCGTTAGTGTTAGCAGTTTATTTACTTAAAACCGCTATCATAGCTGGAAGACAGTTTATATTTCGCCAAGTTGAGGTCTCTCTTTCCTCAGAAAGAGAAAAATAGTCTCAAATTAATTTAATTGCGCAAATAAAGTACATTTAAGTGCTGCGTTCATATCTCTCATTATTATGAAAGTCTCATTTGTACCGTGAAGGCTGTTGTTAAAACGGAATAATAGATTACTTTAACAGCACCGACTGTTCAGCGAAAATGTGTATTGTGATAACTATTGTATATGTTTCACTTAACAAAATTTCAATGCTTATTATATTGAACAAACTTGAGCTACTCTCCGAACATGAAGATTATTATTATAATATATAATTATTAACCTATACTTCGGATTTCAAAATTTTATAAACATTTCATAGGCGAAAACAACGTATAATGGTAAAATCTAAAGCCATATCTATAAACCTTATCTTTATGGAATAGAGTTTAATCTCTTATATGAGAACTGTATCACTTGTACTGAATACGATACTTTAATTTCTTTTTGTTTGTAAACAATTTGTGAGAATTGTATCATGTTTATACATTTATATAATGAAAATTTTACTTAGACAAAGGTATACCAACACACTGCCTACAAAACATTTAATATTTAACATGGTCGAATTTGTTACCATTATACATTACCATTAACAGTAGTTAAAAACTAAGTGAAGAGAGAAACATTAAAACACTATGTTTCGATAATCAGTATGATCTCATACTGTTTAGTTACTATTTTAAGTATAAACATACAGAATATTTATTTAACATATCAAAAAATATATGACTTAACAGTCTGAAGCGGCAATATGGAAGTAGAAGGGAAAAACCTCACTTTACTGTAAAATTCTACGCTAATATTAGATAGAACACAACCAAAAAACGAAACTATCTTACATTAATTATGAATGAAAGCACGATATGCTACCACCTAGCAACGATGAGCGATTCAGCAGGCGATTAGAAGAATAGTGAAAGTTGATGACGTGTGAATTACTGGCTGGACGTTTAGAATGTTGTGATAATAAATATTATTTCAAAAAAATTTACGCATCACTAATGCACGTGTCTGCTTGTGCTTAATTTAGAAACTTTAAGTACAAAATTTAATGTACAACGTTTCTTTGGTATCAGTTTTATCACTGATAAAGTTATTTTATCTTTATTAGATTAGCTTTATAAAAAACTAATGTCAGTTTAATATTTTGGTGTATGAACAACTAAAAGATTTTTAATAGTCTCATTTCAACACAAAAAGATTAAGCGTTTAACTTCGCATATTTGCACGGGAATATGTTTGTCATTTTGTACTATGTAACTGTCTTCAGTTAATGTTGTTAGAATCTATTGGTGCTTTTTTAGCATTACTGTTTTCCTTAGTACAGTTGTTTTCATTATTAAACTTATTACATTATTATTTATGGACAATTTTTGGGATCGGCATGATTTATTTTCCGAAGATTGTGCGTTGTTTAGGATTTGGTTAGTGTGTTGTTTTACAAACAGTATTTTAAAAATATTTATCTCTGTCTAATCACATTTTACCAACTTCCTAAGCACTGAGTGAGTTACGTAAATTAGAATTTTTATGATATCTTATCTACTGACTCGGGATGGTTCTTAATATTACACTTGTTATTCGGTTTAGTTACTAGACCTAACAAAATCTAAAAATTATGTGCAAAGTTTTGGAAGTTTTATTTTTACCACTTTTATCCAGTTGAATAAGATATTATATCTTGGGTCTTTGTTCTCTGTTCTAGCGAAAAGCAAGTAAGGTTTCTTATGCATGGCATTATCAATATACACGAGGACATTCTGATTGTAATAACTTTGTGATAAGGTAGGAGTATGCCACATCCGGTGTCGCGTAACAGACTTCGCATGAAGCTTCAAACTTCTTATTGCTTATAGAGATATGAGGCTTCATGGACAGTTTCCAGTCTTAAGTTCAGTTTGTTCTCGACACATCGTGTGGACAGACAGAAACGACTTTTCCAGTCCCTTCACTGACGCTCAGCCAAATAAACTACTTTATTAACGATGGCAAAAGTTTCTAAGAATTCAATAGCTCTTCCAATAGTAATAATAATTTTAAGCAAATAAAACTAATATAAGATTTAAAACAGTTCACTTCCCTTGTAGTTTAAGTCTGCTCTTACCGTTTTAAATGCTAATAGCTAATACATTAAACTACTCACATTAATGATTGTGGGGATGAGGTATACTTTAACGCGCTCAGTATCAGAGTAAAAACTGCTGCGTTACCGCTTCCTAATGAAGTTGGATGAAACTTTACCCAATTTCCGGAATGTGCTTCATTAACGCCCTCTTAGGATGTGTTTATCTCGTCACTCACAACCCACTGGCCGAGTGAGTCCGGTTCGGTTACCGCTGATTGTCACCTTACATTGCGTTGGGCTGTTCAGACAATAGGCCTTTTAATATCTGCTACGTTCATCACTATTCCTCACTTTCACTTATAATTTATTGGACTGTTTTGTTAAATGTAACTATATTTAAACTCTGATATATCATCGTTGTACATAACAAAAATTGAACACTTCGTTTTGAGGGTTGGAATATATAATTAATATATTCAATTATAATAATTAATATAATAATTAACTTTGTGTATCAGAAACTTCTTAAGACATGAAAGTAAGCAAGCAATTAAAGTATACCGATAAGCTCGCAAACTAAGAACAGAACAAGTTGTCATGAAGAGTGCAAAAGCTATAGAATTATATATATATATATATATATATATATATATATATATATATATATATATATATATATATATATATATATAATTAAGTAATATATAATTATATAAGTAGATATGAATATGCCGGTTCTAGACCACTTTTGGGACAGACAGAAAATCAATGTAAAATACTGTCCATTGTGAACAATAAAAAAATCTAAGAAATCTAACAGGAAACCACGAATGTAAAATACTGTCCATTGAACCATAAACAAATCTAAGAAATCTAACAGGAAACCACGAATGGAAAATAACCGAATCTTTAGCTGTTTTACTGTTCATTGTAGGCTTCTAATTTCTTAAGCTATTTTAATGAAAAAATCCAGAAATCTCAATGAAAAAATCTATAAACGGAAATAATGAAATTTGCTAACAATCACTCGAGAAGTCGGGGAGAATGTGAGTAAAACCGCATTCTTTTTACGAGGTTCTTCATTTACTTTCTCCAAATGTACTATAAAATCATCAAAGATTTCAGGTTTAAAATCGTAGTTAAATTCAATGTCTAAATAGTGAAAGATTATAGGTAAAATCTTCTCATAATAAACGTGTGTATTTAAACCTACAAACCTAATGTATTCTTTGAAAAGGAAAATAATTTTGTCAACGTTTCCAAGAGATAAGTAAAAATTTTTGTTCTTTTTTCTAAATTCTGAGACAAATTTTGTTTGCTTCTTATCTCCATATTGTAATTTTCTAAGCAGATTATTCAAATGTGTTAGCTTATTTCGAAATTTCTTAGGTTTTACGTCTTTCATACAAAATTAAATTACAATCTCTACAAACTAATCTTTTATCAATAATTTCTCCTCTATTATAACACTTGTAACAGTTGGCATTATACTCTTCCATTTTTACAAAAAGAATAAATGGAAGCTATGGAACTAAGTCTGCCGAGATATAAATTTTTCAGCGCAAATGTTTATGTTTATATTTCAACTACCGAGATAAAAAGAAATGATTTTTATTTTATTATTCAACTATTTAGGATATTTTGTCTATGATTACAAAGATTATTACGGAAGAAATCGAGATTTTTCATCAGCGAAAGAGTATATTTTTAAAGTTTTAGAAGGAATGAAAGAGAACAATATGAACATCATTAACTACTGAATTTCTCTAATATCGTTCTTAATCACATCATAGGCTAAAAATTTCTCAGAAACCACAACCACATAACAAATCGCGTTTGTAACAGCATTTTGAAAATCCATATTGATAATTATATCGTTCTTTGAACCAGAAATATTTGTCAAACTCTTTGTTGTATCAATGACATAAATAGGTCTATTCGCTAAAAATTCTTTAGGATTGTAATACATTTCCATATTTTTGTAGTAAACTTTCTTAAAATCTTGATACATCTGATACATGATTCTGAAAAGACCACCGGAAATGTTTAAATTTTGTAATTCATCTGGATAATAAGAACCATATTCAAATTTTACTCTGATATTTTTCACATTCAAACTATCGAACTTTGAAGGATTTTTTTCTTGATTATTCTGTCTATCTGTTTGAAAAACCAATGATAATGAACTTGGGATTGAAGATATTTTCTATAAATATTTGTGATATCGAACGAATAAGTTGTTTCCGGAAATACCTTTTTGCTCAATACATTGCCAATCTAGAAAATTAAACGTGATGTTTTGAGATTTTATAATTTCATCAATCAACTGAATTTTACTCGTGGTTTTGTAATCAATTCATCGGAACTCTAATGAAAAACTCGTTAATTGTAATTTTGCCATCAACAGGCATAACATTTCCAGTTTGCAGTCTTCAGAATCACATCATCGTCTTCTGCTCTTATAAAACTTAGATAAAATCCTCCTTTATAGATCGGAATAGTAACATTTTCAAAAAAATCCTAAGCCGAAATGTGCTAAATCACCGACCGCTTCAAATTGTACCAAATTTAAAAGTTGATTCAAAACTGTTTGAAAATACATCACTTTTGGAATAACAAATAGTTCCTTTAATTGTGCTTAATTGACCACAGTTTTCGACTTCTTCTATCAATTTATTGTGTTTTCTTACTTCAATCTTAGAAAATAAAAACGGTATAAAATTATCGATTAATCTAACATTATCAGTTCCAAGATATGCTTGACCATCTTGTTTTGTTAAAGTTCCAGAAATATAAAAACTGGAAGTTAGACGAGCAAAAGTTATCTCCAAAATCAATATTAAACTCAGTTCTTTTATTCGGTTCATTCAAATGTTGTTTACTAATTGGATAGAAATTTTTAAACTCCGCCCTTTCAATATCACTAGCATACTTTCTGTAGTCCACCATTTAATAAGAGAAAATTTAAACATCATGTAATAAGAAAGATAATCATTTTTTTCATCGATCTAATGTACGTTTTTATAAGAAAAGATATAAATTAGAGTCATTTTTAATGATCTACTTTCGTCATATTCGGGATTCTCTTCCTTAAATTTTGCGATCTCGGTCACATATTTCAATAAAATTTGCACAGGATAGTAACCGCTATCTATAATATTGTTCCAATCAACTGTATCTTTATTTTCATCCAACAATTTTTATACTCAAGTGTTGATAGAGACAAAGAACAGACATATATGATCTTTTAATTGATAATGTATATTTTCTTGAATGAACTCTGGGACAGATTTTGATATTTTGCAATGTTATACCAATTCAATTTGTTTACGTATAATCTCATCATATCTTTCGGATAATTCATATTTTTGAGAAATGTCATCCCAATGTTCTTTTTTTCAAATCTCTTTCGTGTTGCATTATAAAAAGATCGAAAGCACTGTAATGTCCCGCCATCTCTATTTATTAAGAAAAAATTTCAAGTTTTTTAATAAATTGACTCTTTTTTTTTTGCGTTACATTCAGCACATTTTCCAGAAAATTCTCTTAACTCCATTGATATTTGCATAGTATTTTATATCATTTGTTTCAGTTTTTTTGCCTTACACCTCACACAGTATATGAGCGCCATTTATATAAGGAAATTTTATCATGCATAAAACCCTACACGAATACCTATTTCAGTAAGATCTTCCTCCATATATTAAGTGTTTTCTTGTAATTTTTGAAATTTGTCAGCATAAGAATCATTTGTATTCAACAAATTTATGACCAATATTCTCAAAAGTTTTCGTATGCATCTAAACTAAACTTATCAAAAGACTCTTTAAAATTAGTAAGTTTTTCATTAATTTCACCAACATCGTCTACTGATCTTCTATTTCTGGCTTCTAACTTGTCATAGACTTCTGTTGTAAAATCTTTAACATGCTGTTTATGATTCTCATAATTTTGTTTTAGTTCATTAAACATTTTAAATAGGATCTTCTAATTGAATCATTACAACAACATCAAATGGATTAATTCCTTTACTAACACCGCTAATTCCTTTTTCCTTTAAAATCTAAGGCATTTTTAACATTCGGATCATGTAAATCAAACAATATCGATGTTTTCTGATAATTTTAGAGGTTTTAAAATTTGTTCTTTAACAACAACATCATGTTTGTCAATACCAGGTCGAACACCGACAATTCTTTTTTTATTAGCCAAACTAACATAATTCTTTTCAACTTTGATCGCTTCAGTAATTTCATCAGCTTTTTCGATATGAGACATTAAATTGGTAAATATTTTTTTTGCACCATCTTCAAATTCTTTTTCCAATGTTTTTTATTTTATCAGCAACTTCATTTGAACTCATGAAATTTGCAAGTTTGTTATCATATTCTGCTTTAAAATCTCAATCTCGACAGCAAAACATATCTGAATCTGGAAGGTTTTGTAATAAATTTTCTAACTTGTTATCAAACTCATTTCTCAAACTATCAAAATTCAAACTATTATCTACATTTTTGAATAATTTGTGTTCCAAATACGTCAAAAATATTTTGTGAATCCATATTTATTAAGTAATAATTTGTTAACAACTTCTTTAAAATCTTTACCAGTACTCAGTTCATTCAAAACAAAAACACATAAATGACCACAAATTGGGGGATCTTTATAGTCTTGAATCTGAGAGTCATTGTAGTAGACGCTTGATTTTTCAAATATTTAATCAATTTCTATAGGTGGTTTGTCCTCAATTTCTTCCATACGAATCAAAATAACATGCATTCTTATCATTTTTATAATAACAAATCCAATGCGTTCCACTTCCCATAAATCGAGTCTAAATTTCACAATTCCACATTCAAATTTCTTAACTTTTTCAGGTAATGTATCTCTCATGAAGATTCCTCTAAAATGTTTAATATTTTTTTGCAGATTTCTTCCAATTCCCCGAATGTTAAAGGTTTAAATTTTTTTTTCAATGTTTTTGATTTCACGTAATTCAAAGTTTTTTTCATCTAATCCAGATCCTGTAAACACCTTCCAACTCTTTATCTAACCAATTTAAAAATGTTTCGAACAATAGGAATCACATCTTTTTTAACGATTGGAGCAGCTTTACGAACATAAGGAACAACATTTTTAACAACTGGAATATTTTCTCCAAAATCTAATAAATCTTTCAAAAGTCCACCATTTTTTGAGTTCTTTCAACTGATTATAAGAAAATTCTATTCTGGTTCCTTTATTGTTTTTCTTATGTTTTTCGAGTTTATTGTATTGTCTATTTGTTAAAAATATCTTATCTTCGCCATTTGTTAGTTGATCTATTTTAAATTGAATACTAACGGGTATTTTCTTCTTAAAAGCGGATTTTATTTTTCTTTCTGATTTTTGCTGAAGTTTACGTTCACCCTCCATTTATATAGTTAAAATTTCAAGTTCTCTTCGATTCCCATTCCTAGTTTTCTCTTCAAAAACATTGCTCCAGCTGTTGGAAGCGCAACAAATCTTTCACCTAAACTAGCATCTTTTTGATAAAAATCTATCCATTTGCCTTATCTTGCAAAACTTTATCTGCTATAATGTCTGGAATTTGTGTCTCTAATGTTTTGCATAAAAAATATCGTGTTCCATAGCAGCTTGATCTAATTTATTTATACCAGGATCTACTCCTCTTTTTTAGTCTTTTTTCGAGTTTTGTGCCAGGCCCCAGATACTGATAAGTTGGTACGTGTAATTCAAAAGGTAAATTGTTGATAAAATCATTCAAAAGAGTCCACTACCCTCAATCATAGAAATGAACTTATTGCCGCAAAACTCGTTTTTAAATATTTAATTCCATCAGGTTTTTTCAATCATTTCATCAAGTTTGTTCGAAATAAAATCTTTAATCGCTTTCTTTTCGTTCAAAAAATTGTTGTTTCCAGCCTTCTCTTGAGCATAAATATAATTAATAATTTCCATCGAGTTTTGTCAAATCGTCGATATATCTGTATTCCAATCTTATTATCACTGTATTTTCTTACACCTGATCCTTCGATTCTTTTTTTCCCAAATTGGTTTTAATCAAATTGAGATATTTTTTTACCTTTACTTGACTTTGGTTTCTTAGTTGATGGATCATTATTTTTGTAAATTGAATCAGATTTCCATAAAATTTCAGTATACTTTTTTCAAGTCTTCTTCAGAATATAAACCGTCTTTTGGAACATCAGTGCCTGTTAATAATCTCCATAAACCTTGAGTTCCTTCATATGTTTTTTCATTAATAATGATATCATTATGCTCAAAATTCACGGGCAAATTTCCAATCATAAAACTTTTCTTTTTTTCTGTCCCAATACAAACCAAATTTTATCATCCTTTTGCTCTAGGAAGAAATGTTTTTACCAATTTCACCAATTATTATATCCGTTGTTCCAGGACTTATTGGTTCAACTATGGTAGAGTCTTCAATGATTCGAGGTCTAAATGGTGTTGAAGATGGTAATTTTGGCAATTCAAACTCAGATTCTGGTATCGAAATATCGGCAAATTGTCGTACAACTGGAACCAAATTCATCAAATTTTTGATTATCGCTTAAAACGTTTTCAATTTTACCTTCCAACATTTTTAATTGCAGAAGTTACAGGTTGATTAATTTTTTGAATAAATTCTTGTTCTTTTTCATCAATTCGAATCTGTTCTTTAAATTCTTTGATTAATTTCTTTTCGATTTGATCAAGTTTTTTCGCCTCTTCAGAAGTTACGTTTCGCCATTTATTTAGGAAAATTTTGAAACGTAAACGTGGAACGTGGAAACGTGAACACGAAACGTGAAAACGAGAACACGAAACGTGAACACGGAACGTAAAACGTGAACGTGGAACGTGGAAACGTGAACACGAAACGAGAAACACGAAACGTGGAACGTAAAACGTGAAACGTGGGAACGTGGAAACGTGAACACGAAACGAGAACACGAAACGTGGAACGTAAAAAACGTGAACGTGAAATATGAACGTGAACGTGGAACGTGAAACATGAACGTGAACGTGGAACGTGAACGTAAAAACATGAAAACAACTAGATTATCACACGTTTATATTGGAAAATTTATTCAAATATTTGCCATTTTTAGGCTTCAAAGTTAGATTAATAGTTAAAAATCCATAGTCTTCTTTCCAAATTTTATCACACAATTCATTAAAGTGGTTAAAACTCATATCAGATCCCACATAATTGTTGTAAAATCTTTCTCGAATAGTGATCGTCTTGCTTAAAAATACACAACATATTCAGGTTATTTCTAATAACTTGTTTATCAACCTTTGAAAAGCATTGAGAAAAGATAGATACAAGATATGTTTTTTGTGACGAGACATTACGAAATATTCCTTAATAACGGTCCTGATTTTCCAAAATACAATCATCAAAAACGATTAACGAATTGGGTTTACATTCGCTTAACGGAACTATGTCCTCAGAAGCATTATAAAAAATGTGATATTTTTTTGTTTTAAGTTTTTTCTCAATATTTTCAAATCTTTCTTGTAATTTTTTATAGGCGTCCTTGTTCTAAAGATTTACTAAAAACATACAAATTGGAATAAGGAATCAACCTATTGTAGATAAAAATTCAATAATAAAGTTGTTTTTCCACATCCACTTGAACCAACAATTAACAATCTGATTGGTTGATCTTTCTTATTTTCTTCAAACGTTTGAAGTTTTATCTGATCTTTTTGCTTTAAAAATTTCTCCATTTAAATAGAAGATTTTCATCTTGAAGCAACGCTTGCGAAATGAAGCTGTTCAAGTTGACTTCAGAAAGCTCTAAATTAGTTTTAAACTTGGAACATCCTATACACTTAGAGGAAGAATCAAATTATTTTATCGGTTTAAGCGGTTTTTATTCTGACAATTTTGTAATAAATATTAGTGAAAGTTCTCCTTATTGTATAGGATTTAGTGAGAAGAACATAACAAAATATTATGGTTTAAACAAAGGATATTATACTTTCGATCAAATAAAAAAATTCCCTTAAAAATTATCTGAAAACATTCAAACAATCAGATAAATCTTTAAACTTTGACGAAAACAGTTTGAAATGCAAAAAAATTATCTCTCTAATAAAATTCAAATAAAATCACCAGTAAGAATAATGTTTTCAGCAATTATTGTAGATTTGTTAGGGTTTGTTCAAGAAACTATTGAGCCAAATCAGGTATATTTAGGAAATAAAAACGCCAAAATTTAGACCGTTTGATGTAATTGAAGTGCACTGCAATCTCGTTGAACCTAGTTTTGGAAAATCATACCGAACATTTACACAAACAATCTGAAATTTTGTACACTTTTTTTCCCAAATGTTGCTTATGGATCAAAAATCAGTGAAAAACCGAATGAAATCGCGATTATATTCCAATTAGAAAAAATATGAAAAGAATTTCAAAAAATCGTTCTGACTATTCAAGACTCTGAAGGAAATCTATTAAATAATGGAGAGTAAAACAACAATATATTTAAGATTGTCGAAAGAATGATGAATCAAGGGGGGAACGAATCGTTCTTACCTTCAAATTTTCAAGAAAACAACTTTTGAATGTATAAATTACAAGAGTCTATGCCATAGACCCTTTCAAAATCTTCATCCTGACACTATTTTCATTAATGAATCTGGATTTTATCTCGAAATACAAATTACTAGTTAAATTTCTTTTCTATCTAAATGGAGTCAGTGTGAATCTACTCAAATTCAATAATAAAGAAATTTTAACATTTGTTGACGAAAATAATGAATTTTGGTTTAAGGCGAAAGATGTTGCAGAGGTGTTAGAATATAAAGATACGAAAGAAAGCAATTAAAGAACATGTCAAAGAAAATATATAAAAAAAAGCTTCGAAAACATACATTCTGAAGGTAGGGGTGATTCGCCCCCGCCTTCAAACTTTCAAAAAAAACACTGTTTTCGTTAATGAATCTGGCCTTTATTCTCAAAATAAAAATTACTAGTTAAATTTCTTTTCTATCTAAATGGAGTCAGTTGTAGACCTACTCAATAATCAACTAAAATTCAATAACAAACATATCTTTACGATTGTTGACGAAAACAATGTGATCTGGTTTAAGGCTAAAGACGTAGCAAAAATTCTAGAATATGAAAAATACTATGCAAACGATCAGAATAAACGTTTGACGAAGATGATAAAAACTTCTATTTTAATCTAAATATAAGGGGGGCTATAAATAGTTACCTTCAAACTTCCAAAATAACACTGTTTCGTTAATGAATCTGGACTTTATTCTTTAATTTTGAGATCGCATAAACCAGAAGCGAAATTTGTTTAAAAATTGGGTTACGAAAGAAGTATTACCTTCCATTAGAAAATATGTGAGTACAAACTCAAAAACGAAAATAAGCAGTTAAAAGATGAAATAAAACAGTTACAAATTAAAAGATGAAATGAAATCATTGAAAAAAGAGAATCAAGAATTGCGAATGGAATTAATGAAGAGAGATATTGTATGTAAAGATTTGATAAGAAAAAAAACACCATGTTTTTTGTGTTAATTAAGAAGAATCACATGTGGGAATGGCCTTATTACGTTATCAGAGCTCAAAAACGAGAAATACAAACCGATTAAAACATCTAAAAATAAATTATCCTGAATTAGAGATTTTGTTCATTGATGACGAACCAAATTCTATCAATCTGTATAACCAAATGAAAGAATCTTTGAATATTTTATACAACGGAAATCATTTTACTACAAATATGGCAGAATCTCGACTGATTTATAGAATATCTAAATTACACGATGAAAATGTTTTCTAAATTTTACTAAAAACTCTCGATTTATTATATTTTGTTTGTAAATGTTAGCATAACTAGGTAACCATCGTAGAATTTTTTTTTCATATTCACAAGGCATTTCGTTTTTATAACTTTCGCTGAAAATTTTTTTAGCACAATCTTTGCAAAAAGCATCTTTTTCTATCTTTACTATACTGCCAGTTATTAAATTCAGAAATATTTTTAATTTCTTTACAAAAGTAACACTTTTTCTCTTCTAAAGTTAATTTGTTCATTTTATCATATAATTCCTTACAATAACAGTCTTTTCTATTCTCTTCTTTGACACTTTGTACATTTCTTTTGAGACTCCATTTATATAGAAAAAATTATTACACGATGAAAATGTTAAACTCTTGAATTATGATATTTTTGTTTGTAAATGTTTTTGATAATTATTTAACCATTTTATAGTTCATCCACATTCACATTTAGTATCTTCATAATATAATCTATGAAGATTCTTCTTTACACAATCTTTACAATATGAGTCTTTCTTATCTCTACTAATAGTGATCACTATTAAACTCTGAAATTTTTTTAGTTTCTTTACATTTAAGACATTCTTTATCTTCCAAAGTTAATTTTTCTATTTTATCATATAATTCTTTATGATATTCCCTTTCACAATCTTTGCAATTATAATGCATTCCATCTTTCCTATTTTTATCTTTATAAAATTCATTTAAATCTTTAAATTCTTTGCACTTTGTACATTTCTTTTGATGCGCCATTTATATATAGAAAATTTATATTACAGTTTTTGACTTCTTCAATTCATATTCATAAAACTTTCCGGTTATTTCTTCATTATTTAAATCTTTTATACTATAAGTTACAGGATCTGTGTTATTAATTTGATAAATCACAAAGATTTCTCTTGACCAATTGTTCTTATATTTGTTCCGAAAATGTTTGTTTTTTTTACTAACAATTCTTACATGATCATTGACTTTAAATTTAGTTTTCGTGTGAATTTCAGGTGGAACATACTTGAAAACGGTCTCTAATAACTCCTTTTCTGCATCCTTATCTACGTCTTTCGGTTTCATTTTGATTGTGCTGTGAACTGTATCGTTATAATTGTTTACGATTTTTTGAAGAATATCGATCCATTTAAAGTTTTTATTAATCTCAAAAATTACTTTCATTCTTTCATTTTGAGTTCTGTTATATCTCTCTACAATACTTGATTTCTCTTCGTTTTCAGTATGATAAATCTTAATGTTGTATTTTCTCAAAACTTCGTTAAATTCTTTATTTTTAAACTCTAAACCCTTATCTGTATGAAGAAGATTCGGAGGTTTATGCCCGATCTTTATAGCATCTTTTACTATATCTTCGAAAGCTTTTGAAACATCCTTGCCGTTTTTTCTTTTGATAGCTCTTGACCAAGCATATTTTGAGAAAGTATCAATAACATTTAACATATACTTAAATCCATCATTTTGATCTGAATATTAGACATTATAACTAAAATCTGCTTGCCATAAATCGTCAATTCCTAATGTTATAATTTTTTCTCTTTTTAAACTTTTTTCGTACTGGTGCATGAATTTCTCTAGCTTCAATCTCTATCTCATCTTTATTCTTCAATTCTTTCTTTACTTGTTTTTCATAAGGATTCTTTATAAATTTACTCTTATTTGTCTTACATTTTGAACATTTTGCTGCAATTCTATACAATCCGTTTTGAGTTTTGAACAATCTTAGCATCGATATTTTTCGTTTTTTTCTTACATTTGTGACAGTGAATCAAATCCATTTACATATCTAAGATTTCGCTTCATAGCCATACGGTACTGTAAATCAATCTTATTTTCTAGGACAATTCTCTTATCATCTTTAGCGCTCAGTGCCAACTTGTTTATAGTAACGGTATACAACTCATGTTTGTAGCTTCTAATACAAGTCATCTCTCTAAATTCTTCTTTATCTTCGAACAAACATCTCTTCAAGTTTTCGATATTTATTGTTTTATTTACAACGCTTCTCTTAATTCCTTTACACCTAACTGGGTTTTTTTATCTAGATATTTGTACGAGTACATCTTAGACCTTAACCACAAAATTCTTCTAAGATTTCGCCATTTAGCTCGTCTTTAAATTTTCCAATAACTTTCTTTGTTTTTTAGTAGTGAAACATTCATGATCTTTTGGATAATCACTTGTATCAAAGTCATCTATATTTTCTTTAATAATTTTAAAAGGATCACGTTTCAATTCTAGAAAATAACTGTCTGTATCCATGTAACACAGATTCAAAATCTGGATCAAACTTCTTTAATTTGTTGTAATAAAACTCGTACATTAGCAATTTTGAGAGGTCGAGAACTGAAAATCTTATGTAAATCGGTTTGTTAAATTTAACCTTTTGTTTGTACATGTGACTCGCTATACAGTTGTCGTCAAAGATAGTGAAGCTTTTTGAAGTTCGTTTTTCTTGGCCTGTTTCATTGAAAATTCTTCATTTCCTAGTCTAATATCGCATCTATTTCGCACATTTTTCCATACTTTTTTTCCAAAAACTGAGTTGTTCATCAGCTTAATAAAAATCCTTCTCAAAGTCACTTGTAGCTTTGGTCCTCATATTAGTATTAAAATCAATGTACTCTTTCATAAAAGGCTTCTGATCGAATGCAATAACTCTATTCACATGTTTTAACACCATTCCTTGTTCCAGATAGAATTCAAATTTCTCGAATGAACAACATATTCAGTTTTTATCCAGTAGAGTTGTGCAAAGTTTGTTGTTATAATGTTCTGGAGCAAGAGGTAAATCTTTGTGATGTTCATGCAAATTTGTTGGATATTCAAAGATCAACTTCTAAAATATATCCATAATCTTCGTCGCCAGTGAGTTTCCAAAATTGTTTCTTTCCATTCTGCTGTTGTATACGTTTTTAGGATCCATCCACTTGATTTCGTTATATGGTAAATTTTTGCATAAGTCCATACCCATAAAAGGTTGTTTGCATCGACGTACAACAAATAGTTTTCGGGCTTTGTCTTATCAAAATCTTTTAAATATTTGTTATTTGCTTTCACATATCGTTTAATACACTGAGAAATGCCTCCGCGAATACCTTTTTCGATCATCAAATACATATTATAATCACTAATTAATTGTAATATTCTATCTTTGTTAATTTTTAACATAGCATCCCAAGCAAGACAGGGAGCTGTTAGATAGTGTGCCGGATCGAGTTTATAACAATTAAGGCAAATGTTTCTGAAATTTTTCGAATATATCAGCAAGCAATAAAACATCTTGGATATTGTACAAATCAGAGTAATTTCCAAGATTTTTTCTCTTTTAATTTGTTCCAAACGCTCAAGTAGTGTTGATAATCTTTCTCAGATATGCTCTCATCTGTCAAAAGTGAATAGAAATCTTTGAATTCTTAATTCTTCTGTGTAATCAAGTTTTTCAATACTATCGATAAATTCATAGGGAAATATTCCTTTTCCAGATAGAATTTTAAAGATTTCTTCTTCGTCATTTGGCTGTCTTTCTATAATTTCATTCAGTCCATCCTGTATAAAATGATTTGTATGTTTGAAGTCTTCTCTCTTTAGATTTTTCGCTAATTTTTCGATAGAAGACGCCATGAATCTAAACGTGTCTACGAAAGAGAATTTTATGAACTTTCTAGGTTTGTCACCATCAAATTCATACCCGTATCCAGAATTTACAGAGTAATTTATATATCGTTCATCGGTGTTTTGCAATCAAATCAACATTAACCGTATTGTTTTGCCAATTCTTTTATTACAAATGCGTATCGTAATTAGACATATTGTGACAGAAAACGGGAATATTCTGAGGAAATTTCAAATTTAGATTGCAACATGCATGAGCTGCGCCTCGAAACTTGCCGGTTAAATGACAATGATCTCTCACTTTATTATAACTCTTATCTCTTTCCAACTATCAGGAGTAAAACCATACTGAATTGACCCAACATCATAAGCAGACCATTCACAGATATGACAAACGTTTTGAATTTTGATACGAAATTTCTTCTTCGTCAGTCAATTTCATGGGCTTCATGTTCTTTGAATTATATTTTTTAGCTATGTACTTCGATAATTTATTGAGTTCTTCAAACAATTTTGCAGGAACGTTCGGCAACTCTTCTTCATTTTTTGCTCGATAACATATCGGCTTGTACATACGATTGGTCACATTAGACACTAAATATAGAGTAAAACCATAATGAATATGCTTCTGAATCTTGGTTGTAGTCGATTTTTGCGGATTGTTTTTGCATGTGGGAATCTTCTCTAATATGCTTTCAAAATCCATATAAATAACGTACGGATGGCTAAATTTCTTTTGGTAATTGGTAAATTTAGTTGTTTGACCCGGAAACGGCATAAATTGGCTTGCAAACTTCATGTTGCTTACAAATTTCTAAATGATCTGATAAAGCACTATATTTGTAGAAATGGCTTAAACATCTTCGACACAAGAACGTCTTGTAGAGCATTTTTTGATATCTGTGAACTCGCTAATCTACTTAAATCTGTTATCAAAACATAATGGGATTTATCATCTTGTTTAACATACAATAAATCAACTTCTAACTTGGCGTCATAAACTTCTGAAATTTGCAACGGTAACTATGTGTAGTTTTTCATCAAAAGTATAGACATTTACAGACATTTTCGGATACTTGTACTTTGCTTTGCTGCTTCGTTTTTCAAATAATTGTATATCTTTTTAAAGACATAGGATAGTCGAATCCAGAAAATATCTCATCGTTCACGAATTTTTCGTATTGTTTTGCTCTGTCAACATGAGTCTCGGGTTTTTCAATAGCACATCTTATTGAGTAAATAAAGCAAAAATCATCTCTATTTATTTATATTTATACAAGCTTTTTTATCTTTGATATTCTTTGGTAAATCGATGTATGATCCTGCATTCATCATTTCGTGTTTGTTAAGGCTCAAAACTAGTTGTTTACAACTTTTAAATGTCCATCCGGAACCTTTATTTGGATTATTCGTTTGTTCTCGATGTGTTAATATATTAAATTGCTTAGTAATAAAGTCGTTTTACGTCAAAGATTTCGTCTGTCTGCTTTGATAGTAAAATACATTAGACATGTTTGCGGTTCACCATTCACTAAAGTTCGTTCGTATTCACATTCCAAAGAGAGATAGCCCTTCATATTTTTAACATTTTCTTGAAATTTCTCGATTAAACTTTTAATTTCTGACCCGGCATAATTGAAAGATATTTGTAAATTGACATGGAATTGTCGTTCAAGTTTGTTAAAATGTATTGCTTGAAAAGACCGTGTAATTGAGGATAAAACTTCTACATCAATGATATTTTCGGATTTTACTTTAAGAGTTTTATCAATTTCTTCGATCATTTCAGACTTAGTTTTATCGTTTGTTTCTAAGGACAATTTTTTTCAGCGATTGATTGAATTTTTTCATCATTAAATAGATTGAGATCTTTTTTTATCTTCCTTAAAGCTTTTCTTTAATTCACGCAATTTTTCTATATTGTACATCTTTTCGTGACCATCGATTTGATTCTCTTTAGCCCAAGTCCCTCAAATAATTTAGTTCTTTATTATAAATTTCTTTGTTCTTCAAATGATTTTTCGAATTGTAATGACGAGTATAGTGGATGTTCAAAAATGTCTTTTTGCAGTATGGGCACTCTATCTTTTTCCGCTCCATATTTAAAGAGCAAAAATTTGTAAACTAAAATTTTGAGAAGTGGTGATTTTTGTGACAACTTGACACAAATCAGCACAATTTCTGGTCAAAATGTTTTCAGATTGTTCTATTTAAAGAGCAAAAATTTGTAAAAATTAAATTTTGAGAAGTAGTGATTTTTGACACAAATCAGCACAATTTCTGGTCAAATGTTTTCAGATTGTTCTATTTGTTATAGAAAAATCTTTTAACTAAATTTAGTTAAAAGATTTTTCTATAATAAATGGCAGCGCTGTTACAAGAGTTGAATAAGGTTTGGTGAACTAAGATTCAAAGAATATAAGAAATTTGTGGAATTGGAAGAAAAAAAAGAGATATAGAATCTTGAATTTGGAGAAAATGAAAGATAAATTCGGGTTTTACAATAATTGCCGAGTTGGAAGATTGTAAAGTACACTTGCCGAACAGATTTTTGACTGTTTTGGATGAGAAAAAAGATTAAAGAATTAAACAAAAATGAAAAATTACACTTGATTGTTACTGGAAAGAAGACTATTAAAGATAAAGACTGTGTTACAATTAACTTTGTAGAATAAGATTTTTTATTAAGATTTTTTTGATTTTTTCATTAAAACAGCTTATAAATGTAGAAGCAAACATTGAACAGTAAAACAGCTAAAGATTCGGTTATTTAACATTCGTGCTTTCCTGTTAGATTTTATTAGATTTGTTTATGGTTCAATGGACAGTATTTTACATTGATTTTCTGTCTGTCCCAAAAGTGGTCTAGAACCGGCATATTCATATCTACTTATATATATATATATATATATATATATTACTCAGGCATTTTAATAATACTTGGGGATTTCTTGAAATAAGACCTTAAAAATGGATTAAGATGAAGATACGAAATATTTAGAGTATGTAAAGATTAATACTAGTATATAAATCAGCTATATTTATGTTACAAATGCAATATAATAATGCATACGCCATTTCATGCATAGTAGTAATAATAGACAACATAAACATTATTAACGAAAAAGGTAAAATTTGGTAAAAAATTAGAATACACATTTACAATCAACAATTAACTGTTATATTAACATTATTATATTAATTATTGAATTAAGTAACAAAATATGAAAAAAACAGTAAGAACTACAGAAGTGTAACTAATTGTGATGTACCGTGTAGAACAAGACCACTCAGTGACCAATGGCCTGTAACACATTTAAGTACTATCTGGCAGCGAAGTATTACGTTGACAAATGACAAAGGTCTCCCGTGTAACATTATTCAGTACAAAACTGTAACTAGTTGAGATCAAGCTCGCGCAGCTGGTAAACTCATGACACGCTCCAGTGTCATGTGAGTTATGATAACCTCAGAAGTATTACATTTTATAATATACTGGGACATAAAATGTCTCAGAACAGCAGAATAACTACTTCCACTTGTATTGAAACGCTACGAAAAGTTAAAGTTGTGTAGGAATCTAACGTAAGTGTACGTTTGGTATGTTTTATTATTTTATACTCTTTTTTAGGAAATGTTAACTTTCCTCAAGATATATTATTATAATCTCACCACAGGGAATTACAATGGATTAAACTATTAAATTTAAGCACCTTTATAATCAAGGAGAAATAAAAAGCAAGGTCAATTAAATTATTTATATAAAAATGGTTATAGATTTTCAGAAAACTGTAAATCTAATCCAACCTAATGGGTGTAACTATGAAGGATGACATGTTTTAATGTATTATGATTTAAGAAAATGATTTTTGAAGTATCATAATTAAAAATATTTAAGATTAAATATTTTATATATTTGACAAATTATTTTATATATTTTAAAATCTATTAATCTTTAATTTATCTTTATTAATATTAATAATATGGCAATAGATACATATATGCATAGTTTCACAGAGATAAGCCTACTATTCCTTCAATTTACGAATTTAGCTTCACCAAGTCCAACTTACCCTAGATTGTTCAAGTTTTCAGTAGTATTTACGCAATAGCGCAATACAATTTACTAAATGTGTCGCATGTGAAATGGATTAGCTATTCTGAGACAAAATCCTTAATGTATGATCTGTATCCCTTCTTTATAGCATCTAGCCTGACACAAATGCGATATCATCCTAACCTTCATTTCTAAAAACTAGAGCTGGAAAGAAAATGTTGAGGCTTAACAACTGTTGATAGCCTAGTATTTAATATTGTACTACTCGCTGGTACTAATACTTAATTTGGTATAAGTACTAATTTATTTATATCACTGTATTTTTTCCATTTCTAAAATAATTATTGAAATGTAGAATACGTAAGCTTGGTCGTCAACCGGAACGTCACGAAGTTAAACGTTATCACTGTGTTTCAGCTGTCATTTGTAATTTTAGAATCATATTCTCAATTTGACGACATATTTAAAAGAAGGTAAGTTTTTTAACTTTCAATTATCATTAAGTTTTAATCGAAAGTGTCTGTTAAAACTAGAGTTTTCTAGTTTCGAATGCTACTAGATAAAAATAGTGTGTTCATCATTCACTGTATGAATTATATCCTCTCAACCTAAACCCGTTTTCTATGCTTATCGAATTCTTAGTCTTCTAAAGGTTTTCATCAGTATTTCCTTTGATGGTATGGCGATGTTTCTAAACACGGGACGTAAAATTAAAGGAACATTCTTTGATCTATCTATCGAAGGGATTTCATGCATACCCCTGAAAATCTACCTTTTCAAAGTACATATTCAACAACAGTATCGTGAAAACTACAATATGGAGCTGTAAAACTTCGTTCTGAGAAAGGAGCAGTAGATGAAGATTTCCTAAAACAAATAATGTTACAGAGCTTCTTATTTGCTATATATAGAAGCAGTTAATTAAAATGTGAGCGCTGCAGTTTGGGACGAGTTTGGTTATTGATTGAGCACGAAAACTATTCAAAACACGGCTTTTGGGTGTCCGGCTTCCAAAAGGCAGAAATGTTAAGTACATGTCTTCACAGGATAACTCAGTACATAAAACACTTCATGTAATCCATATTGTATAAAAATTATTTTAAATATATATTTTTATTATTTTTTTAGCGTAAAAGGTAAAATCTGACGGTTCTTATTAAAACATACTATATATTGCAAAGTTGTATGCTCTGTAAGGTTTAGACTATCATTATAACTAATCTGTTATACTACATATATCTGTCAGGGTTACGGTAACACCACACTGTGACTGCATTGCTTCTGAACACGGGTAATATAAAACTTAATTGTACTTATCTTGTGTGATTTAAGATATTACGTCTGATTTTTTTGGAATCTACATAAAGGCTAGTATAACCTAGCCTTCCACATAAACATCAAGGATCTATATTTGAACCACTATATATTTAGCTTTTCATAACTGGCTATCAGAATACACTACAGTTCACATAATTCCAGTTATAACAGGTAGTATCCGGTTTTTATAATTTAGTACGAAATAAAATTAAAGCAGTTTAAATGATTAACCTAAACAGAAACCTAAGATTTCTAAATAAAAGTATTAAATACTAAAAATCTAGTATTTTTTTTTGCTATTCTTGGTTTTATTCATATTTGGAAAGAAAATTGGTGTTTATCAGAAATCTAATCTTTTAATCTTTGTTGGAATAATAACGTAAATATAACTTTTTAAAAGTACATATAACAAAGTTTATGACGTTATTCTCAAAATAAAGTGATAGTGATAGATTAGTACCATATTTAACAGATACAATCTTCTGTTATTAAGTAGTCCATCATTAAAATTTAAGAACATTTAAGATATTCTCCATATTCTTCCGTTTTATTACTTAAGACGGAAACTTTAAACCCCATTAGGGCTAACAAATTTCCCACTGACATACTAAACAGCTGGTTATATGTACCGTCTATTATTAGACGACAAAGTAGTTATACATGAGCAGTAGAATTATTCCAAAACCCATCAACTAGAGTTAACTTTGCTTAACTTGAGTAATCTTTGCTGGATTAATTACGTAAATATAAATTTTTAAATGGAAATATAACAGGGTTTGTGAAATTATTCTCAAAATAGAGTGATAGTGAGAGATTAGTACCATAATGGCAGATGTTCATCTGTTACTTAAGTACTCCATCATCCAAATTCAAGAAAATTTAAAATATACTCCATATTCTTCAAATTTAATTTAGTTAAGAAGAACATTTTAAACTCCATTACGGCTAACAGATTTCCCTCTGACATACTAAACAGCTGATTTTATGTGCCGTCTATTATTAGACGACTGAGTACAGAAGAATAAATGAGCAGTAGAATTCCAAAACTCATAACTGAATGGATCACTGTTTAAATATAGTGGTAAGAAATATTATGTTCACACTACTTCCTCAAAAGCAGCAACGTACTCAATATTAATGGTAAACAAAATCCACCAGAGAGCTCAATATCTCTAAAGAGACGCCATCAGTCAAGATAGTGTCAGATGTCAATATTTATTCTCTCATTGCCCGAGTGTGGGTTAGGAGGAGGTTATCATTTGGGAGTTACTTTATATAGATAATAATACATTTATAAGATGTTATATACAAAAATAAAATAAATATCTATGCGTGTAATGAGCTATTTGTATTGTAGCAGTATACAGCCCACCAATAGTTATTGTATGTAAATGTCGTATTATTATAGATTAGATTAGATTAGATTATGGATTCCTTGTTTACACTTTAGTTTCAGGGGAAGCCACTGTGTCACATGTATTGTTACAAATTTTTTTTATAACAAAATATACATTAAACATTATTATATGCTTCTCAACAGAACAAAATAATAATTTAATCGATATTATAACATCATTTTTGTGTCACCAATGTCTTTATTATAAAACAAACTGTTTTTAATTTACAGATGTTATCCTACTAATACCTTAATATTACAAATATATAAATAGATTAAGATAACGTATAACCTTGGAGTATACAAATAGTTTGAATTAAAAATGTGAATTTTTTAAATGTTAATATCAAATTATCAATTTAGTTATTTATACAATTTTATGCTCTTTGAATTCACCCACTGTGTAGAAAGCTTCGGTGAAAAAAATTACATTCTGGGAGTTTGTTGTAAAATCTGACTCCTTGCTTCTGGTGGAATGTTTCTTCATAAATTTAGTCTGTATTGTTGAGGTGTAGGGATTTGAGTATATCGTGTGCTGTGATCGTGGTAATCCCTTCACTGAAATAATTTACATTTAAATTTGGAATGTAATATTGTTTCTAAAATATAAACACATGGCAAGATAAGAATTTATGCTTTTTAAAAGAAGATTCGCACGTCTCTTTCTACTTTAGTTTTTTAATAACTCCTATAGACATTTTTATAAGACCAACAGTCTCTGAGACTAATTTAGATGACAACATCTCCAAATAGCAATAATCATAGATAGGTAATTAGATTCGTTTTTTAGAGTGTTTTGGATTATTAAGGAACCGACAAGAAATTTTTAAGATTGTGTCTTTGTCCGTACATATTTCCTTCTATCCCTCTGTGAGATATCCCTGATAGAAAGCTCCTGAAGACATGACACTTGGTACTTAGATTCTTCTTGAATAAAGGAATCTATTGGATTTGCGGTCAATAGGATATCTTATGCGGTCCGACTGTCTATCTGTCCTTTACCCGTCTGTGCGACAATTTTTGAGAGAAAGGTCCCAGAAACATGAAACTTGGAACATGGGTACAGTATTAGGTATAAACTATGTCTAATATTTTTGGATACAAATTATAAAGTCCGTCTACTTATTTGATTTTTTGATTCATATATTTCGTGATCTTATAAATTTAATTGATGCAACAGTTTTAAATCCCACTTGTCAAGTATTAAAAAAATATCAACTATAGTAGAAAGTAATGTATATTGTAGAAGTATTATATAAACCAACTTAAATTACACTATACGTACATTATGAGAAATCTATTGCGCTAAAATCTAAGCTTGTTATAAGTGCATTCTTAAGGTAATATTATGTTTCTGTAAAAAATATCTTTCATTGTTTTAAAAAAATACAATTTTCAAACTTTTTACGTCCAAAAATAAGTTTGTTATAATCTTAAACTTTGGACATCTTGAAGTGTCAGATGATGTTGGGAGTCCGGTGCACATATCGCTGCTATTAGAAAATTGTTGGTTACCTCCAACTGTTATCAAATTATTAATATTACATCTGACATACAAAATGAATAATGACTAAAGAATGATAAGTCCAAAGGAAGAAAAAGCGAATCTACAAAGAGCTATGTATCATCGGCCTGTACGCGTTCTCTTCTGTTCCAAGTGACTTGTGAAATTCATGAAGAGATCCACCCCATACCTCAACCCCATAAGACATTACAAGAAACATCCATGGTCCATCTGTATAATATCCCTTTCGTTAAGTTTATTCGGGTTATTTGATATTGCGTTGTTTATTTTGAGGTTTGAAATAAACGGGGGGAAATAATTTTATAATTTGTAACAATTCTTGGTTTCGAAATGACCTAAATATTTATATTTTATAGTTTTAATAACATGAAGTCTTTTTAATATGAATCAAGCCTGCAAAATTAAAATAAAATGGTATAATTGAAGCTACTACATCATAATATCAACTAAACAACCTTGGTTCTAGATGATGTATTTTTATACGCTGAGTACTTCAATAATCTTGGTCTGGTCAAGGTAGTTTGATGAACAATATAGATAGAAATTCAAACTAATAGTATAATTCATTACAAAACAATGACATTAAACCAACTATATCACATACTAAAGCAGCTGATTCTTGGGCGGTGAGAATACGTTTAATCATCCCGTTTTACTTTAAGATTAATAATCTATTACAAACTGTAATATTCTTGACAAGATTATGGTTATGGAACATTTTAACATATTCTATGAGGAGGATAATGTAACAAGATACAGTCTCACAAACGCCCATTTGTCACATCACTTCCGTCATGATGTGTCAGTTCACTTCCGGCACGAAGTGAGCAACGCTTCCGGTATATAGTGAGCAGTTCCTGCGAGAACCTGCCTGCTTCCGATATAATCAATACAGAGTTATGTTTATTTGTTGTGCCAATGTTGCTTGTTTGTATATAATGTCTTGACATTTTAAAAACATTAGATTTACAAATGGTATTTGATAAAAATATACTATTTTATATTCCATTACTATATTAACATTCTAAGGGTTTTCACATGTCCATGTCGTATTTAGATCTAAATTGTTTAAGTTAAGAAGCTGATCTTACAGAAAAAGTAGGCAGTATACTTTTAACAGTTTCAGTAACAAAAATTATATTTTTTTGATGTTGCACTGAAAGTGTACTAAAACCAATAGTATACAATTTATTTTAGTGTAAACATGAGCCCAGCCATATAACATGACATTCGTGTACACCTTCCGCTCTAAAGCGTCAAGTTGAAGAAACAAACCCCGCAGAGCTATGTAGCCCACAACTAACGGCGCATGTCTGCAGGGTAATAGCGTGGAAACACGATATAACTTTCACCTCGTTGATTGGTTCTTAACCATTCATATTACTCCGGCTCTTTAAGATTTTTAAAATTTGTTTTTGGATAATAAAATCGAGTAAAATTTTTAGGTACTTTAATACAACATCTATCATTGTACGGGGCAAGACATAAGTTTGGATACATCGCTATTAAGCGAACTTTCATTGTTCGAAAGTTGGAAACAATGATAATGACGTCTGGTACAGGTTTAAGTATTTAAGGATGATCTTTTAAGAGCTACTGCGATATTAAAGAGCATCTTGGATGTGGTTAGAATTCTTAAATGGATGGGGTTATGTGACACAAAAATTGCCTCGTCTTCAGAAACGCTAATGTGAAATTTTATTGGATAGATAAAATAAGATAACTTTTAAAGATATCTTTTTTTTGTAGGAGCTATGACCAGTTAATTTCTCCTAAGCCCCAGGATAAGCAAAAAGTCAGACTAAGCTCCTATAAAATTTGAACGGTGCGAACAATCATTGCCTTTAGGCTAGACATAAATCCTATACAAATGAAAATATCACATTTTCCGCCCTGAGAATGAGGCTGCAAACATTGGGCAACATTTCATAATTTCCATTTGAAAAATTCTATCCAAATCCAAGATGTTTTTCGGTGGCACCGAAATGTGTATATTATCTAACAGATACAGCTTACCAGTCACCATTACGATTCTTTGCTCTGTTTAAATTTTATGAGTGGTAAGAATTCAGTTTTACAAGTTTAAAGAAAGCATAGTTTGGTCCAAATAATTTATCCTGTTAATGAGTTTGTGCAAATCTTCTTCTCGCACTTATAACCAAGTCTTCCCTTGAAGAGAGGACAGAATCTGCTAATCATCAAACATGTTTTTCCAAAAATACTTAAATCTTACCAAAGTAAATGCTAATATTGTTGATCAAGATTACGTGCTTTATAAAATCCTGTGTCGACTGACATGATGTTCTTACTTCTACCGCAAAAATTAAAAGAAACTGTTATATGTTTGTAAGATAATTAATTATCTATCTGAAAGCCTTACAAGATATTCCAAGTAGTTTAATTTTCTATCAGATCTATCTTTTACTGTTAATACTATAAATACGAACAATGTTTTGAATGAAGGTGTAAAACCCTGAGAATAAATGTTTATTTAGGTACAAGGGACGAGAACATGTAACAGCTTTTTCTGTGTGAGATATGGACGAGTATACCAGCTTATCATCTGTTATTCATAGAAACAAATGTGGTCAACATAAATCATGATTTTACATAACACATTTTGTACTGAATCGGTAGATTTTCCTTTCAACAAGAAATATTCCTATATATGACTTAAAACACTTGTGTTATAATAAGTATAGTGTACATGTGCACGGTGAGAGTTTAGATACCACATCCTCACATTTTTCCCTCAATGAACAACCCCTGGACAAAAGATAAATACAAATTATTCTTTTCACATCACATACATAAAATAAGGTACAGTATAAATATAGCAGAGAAAATTATTTAACAAATCGTTTGTGGAAGTGCCGATTTTTAAGTTCTCCTGAAAAGGACTGTACGTACAACTTCCAAGGATCAGATGACAATCTCCGTGATCCATATGTACATTAGCGAGAGAATGAGATAGTGTTCTCAAGTCAAGTCGTGAGTGGGTGAAATTAAATTGCACCTGTTAACTCATGTGTGTTGTATGTTAATTGTACATTATATTATAATTAACTGAATATTAGAGGAAGAAAGGGGAGTGTTTTGTAGGTGTTCTCGACTTACCTCAGAACAATTCGTGAGTGGAATTAAATTGCATCTGTTAAATCCTAATAGGTGTTATATATTAATTGTATATTATATTATAATTAGCTAAACATTAGCGAAACTTATCACTTGAGAGACTAGAAAACTTCAATCCTGTCTGCATGTCTATCTTTCTTCTGTTTGTCTGTCCATACGATATATCTCAAGAACGAACTGAGCTATAGACTAGAAATTTTGCATGAAGCTTCTATAAGCAGAAACATTGAGTTTGATGATGGTGCACGTCACTCCAAAGTATTTGGCTGAGTGTCAGCAAACCTTTTTACATTAGTCTTATTGGTAACCATGATGGACACGAGAACATTTCAGAATAAATAAATGTGTAAACAAACTGATTATAATTATATTTTATTTTAACATGGCATGGTAATACATGTAGCCTAACTGTAACACTGTAATAAGCTATAATCTTGAAGTTTTGCACGAAACCTCAATGAAACCTGTTACACAACACTAGGTGTGGGTTATTCCTACTTCAGTCATTACATCTCCGAGTCGTGAGTTAAATCTTGTCCGTACGAGCTTGGATTGTACTGTACCTTGGACAAAATAAATTTTAAATTGTTCCCTAAATCTGTCCTGTATTTTCTGTATTTAATACCTGTTTTTAAGGGCAAGCGTTCATAACCCGTTGTTTGGCCCAGCCTACCGGCTTTGTAATTATGGTGTCTTGACATCTAATGAGGACACATTGCAACATAATAAATAATATCCTGCACAATTGGGATGGTATTATTCTGAAAATGACGTTAAAGATGAAATAAAATACTAAAACATTTTATGATTTTTCCACCATTTTGAAATAGTTAAATGTTGATATAAAAAAATTCAACAAAATGTTTCTATTTATAAGAGAGTTAAGCCCCTGTACCATGTGGCATAGAGTTAAGTTACAAAATCTAATAAATAAAATCTATAGAAATATTACAGAATATGTGTTACAATTCTTAATATGCAAAAATAGCTCATTAAAAAACTAACCCATGGTGTTTTAGAAATGGTCTAAATATATTAATAAATATTTCTTTTTCAAAGGTGTCTAAAATTAAGTAAAACATGACTCAACCGTCCATTTAAACCAATGATTTATTATTATTTTAACTTTTAAATATATTCTGCTTTTGGATTGGCAAATTTCTGTAAATATCTGTATGTGACATTTAATTTTAAGGGCATATATTGCAGATTACGAATATTCTCTTTCTGCTATAAAACCCCAATTCTTTTATGTTTTGGTCGCCATTTTGAAACAGAAAAATATTTGGAAATAAATTTCAAAATAATAATATAATATTTCTGCCGATGAGCTTTATGACAAAAAAAATGTGCTGTATGACATAGGTTTACATTTGAAAATCCTGAGATTTGAACCCGGAACCTTAATTATGGTTCCTTAAATTAGATGAAATTGTTTCAAATATACTCTCTGTATATGATTTTGTGGGATTGAATTTTGCTGCTTTGTTATATATCTAACCTTTCTCCTAATTTAGGTTTAGGACAATAGCTGACCTCCGATATATTGAGATTTAAGTATTAAGGTAATATTTAAAATGAAACTGGTGATATAGCGTATTGTATAATTAATAAAAGATTTTTTTTTAAATTGAAGTGTAACTAAACTAGTTTCTGTAGCAGCTTGAATCATTTGAATAATCCATAAGTGACAAGACTAGCACTCGTGGTATTATTATACATATTATGCAAAGAATAAAATACAATATATCCTAAAATGTGAGTTAAGATTCAAACTAAACTTCTAAAACAGATTACAGCTTATTATATCGCTCATGTTTGGTGTGACTAATTCACTGAACAAAGAAAACAGAATCATATGCCCTAATAACAGGTTAGCTAGTGTTAAGTCCTGACACGGATGACATTTTCCACACAATTTCCTTACGAGTAGATTTATTTATTGAATCCTGCATAAGAATATATTACAATTCACAAAAAAATACAAATTATTGTTGTCCAAATACTTTTTTATAAATTGCTGTATGTACTAATACAAATTATAATGGTGGAATACTTGAATGTTTGTAAATATTGTAACACCTAGATGTGATAGCAAAAGGAAGTACTAATACGAAACACACACACACACACACACACACACACACACACACACACACACATATATACATACACGAGTAACTGTAGTAAGTGGAGCACAGCGACGTGGCCTCGAGCCAGCTCTGTGCCGGTGGCTTAGGGCCATGCTGTGCTCCAGACGGATCAGGGCCGATCTCAATGAAGAATCGCTTGTGATCGCACCCACAAGGGGATGCCCTCAAGGAGGCATCCTGTCACCTCTACTGTGGAATCTAGGTCTACTTGAGGACCTTACTAACAATGAAATCTTTGTCCAAGGATATGCAGACGACATAGTCCTTATGGTACAGGGAAAACACACAAATGTTGTTGTTGATATCATGAATACCAACCTTCAACATGTACACAACTGGTGTCATCGAGAGGGACTGAAAGTAAATCCCTCTAAGACAGTAGTTGTACCATTCACTAGGAAAAAGAACCTAGAGTCTCTTTCCAGGCTGAAACTCGCATCCACACAGCTTGAGTGGATAATTTGACAGTCAAATATTTAGGACTGACTCGAGACCATAAGCTTACGTGGAATGATCATCTTAACAATATCCTGCACAAAGCAAAGTGGGCGCTCATGACGTCCAGGAGACTTGCAGGAATCTCATGGGGCATAAAACCCCATATAGCACTATGGCTTTACAAAGCAGTTGTAAGGCCTCAAATCACTTATGGTTCATTAGTCTGGTGGACAAAGGTGAATCAGGTAACTGCTAAAGCCAAGCTCGAAAGCTTACAAAGGCTTGGCACAATCTTTGCAACCGGAGCATTTAGGAGCAGTCCCTCAGCGACCCTCGAGGTGGCTTTAGGACTTCTGCCTCTTGATGTCTATATAAAAGCTGAAGCGCGTAAGTCAGCTTATCGGCTGATGGTTGCTGACTTGTGGAGGAATGGAACGTCTAAAACGGGCCACGGCACCATCACCGAAGCTGTAAACCCAAACGCTATTCTCGAAATGGTCTCAGACATAATGAGAACGGAGTTCGTATTCAATAAGCCATTCTCTGTTGACTTCTACTCCAGAGATGAGTGGAAATCGCAAGATAACATCACAACAATAAGAAAGAGCTTTGTCTGGTACACGGATGGCTCGCTTATTAAGGGCAGAACCGGATATGGAGTGTTTAGTCAATCCCCTAGAACTGCCCTTTGCGGCAGTTTGGGATGGAACTGCTCCATATTTCAAGCCGAAATCTATGGTATCCTGGCCTTTGCCAACCTAGGCCTCACCAGGGGGTATCAGGAAAAGAACATCTGCATAATGTCAGACAGTCAGGCAGCTCTTAAAGCTCTTGACTCCAACAGCATTTCATCCAGGCTTGTGTGGGAGTGCTTCAACACTCTCTGCAAGCTTGGATCACGCAACTTTGTACGTCTTGGTTGGGTACCGGGCCATACAGGCATAGGTGACAACGAATGCGCCGATAGGCTTGCCAAAAGCGGAGCAAGCATGCCATACACTGGTCCAGAACCGAGTTGTGGTATAAGCAAGTCAGCTGCTTATCAAAGTATAAACAAATGGTCCAGGAAGACACACCGTTTGCGGTGGCAGAGTCACCAAGGACAAGCACTCGGCAAAAGACTCCTTGCTGATTCTAGCTCCGGCTTCACCAGATGGCTGATGGGGCTGGGCAGGGATCAAGTTAAGCAAGTGATTGCCTTGATCACTGGACACGGCCACTTCAGGAAACACCTAAACACTCTAGGTTTACGAAATGAGGACTCGGAGTGTAGACTCTGCAATAAGTCTGAAGAGACTGCAAAACACATAATACTGGACTGTGAGAGACTGGGAGCAAGGAGAAGGGCTCTTTTCGGTGATAAACAACCAGGCGACGAACCAGATGCTAGTATCGGGGAAAAGCTTCTTAGCCTAATTAAGGGCACAAAGATAGGCTTACCCCTTTAACATCAAAGGGGCACACAATAAGCTCAGGTTGACGTGTGAGGATCTGTGAATCCACCCCAATACCCCAACGCAAAAAAAAGTGCATGGAGTTTAATAATGTTATTATCAAGTGAAGTCGTTGAAGATACTTCTTTCATATTGGGTTTGAATTATTATTTAATTCAAAAATCAAACACCATTAATAAACTTTAATTTAATAGGACTATTCCTTTAAAAGAAAGCATTATCAGATACATATCTGAAAGCGAAAGACGTCACACGGGTTGATTTATAAGCAAAGTAAAGAAAACTCGGTACGGTTTATATTTCATTATTACATTACAGGTAATAACGTTAATACAGACACAGGAGATTTGGCGAATTAAAGTCAATTAGGAAGTTATTGTTCGTTTTGTTAAGTAGAGCCCTGATTTATAGGTGAGATCTGTGGTACATTTTTAATTTAAAAGCCAATCTCTACCTTTCGTTTACATTTATAAAACTGAGAAAAGCAGGATTTGAACCTAAATTTGTTTACTAACAATATTTTTCAAATATCATGAAAAGAGTAAAACACTTTCTAAAAGGATTTACTATATAATATTTCTTAATATGTTAATACATTTTAATCTAAAAATCCTTAATTTCATTTTGTGTATTTATTAAGCAGAGTTGGAGCTTTGTCTGCAAATGGAAAGGTGATAATCAGTGGTAACATCTTATTTAATTTATTTTTGTATGTATTTATCTAAACCAAATTAACGAAGGAATATCATTATAAAAAGGCTGCTTGGAGGCCTAAATAAAGAACGTGTGGACTTTCATCATGACAAATTACTGAATCGATTGGGTTAAACTTGTCACGAATTTTAAAATACCTGAATTTGTGAGATGTAGTCTATGACAGGGTAACATGTAGTGGTTCAATTTATAAGGTTAGTTTAACACGACTTTATGGTACGCTTTGGATAAGAGAGAATAATTCACAGATTTAATTATAAATTTTATATTTTACTTGTTTATTTGCAGACTTACTATTTAAAATGTTATTCGTATTCATATTATACAAACAAGGCGCCCAACCCAAAATAGGAGCAAACCATCCCTTTGTAAATAGCGGCATAGTCTTAACAAGGAACAAACGCCATCATTTTTGACCACATTTGTTTAAAATTAATTCTTATGTTAAAATAAATTATGCAAAGATTCACGAAATAAAAATGGTGTAAAGTCTGGCTAAGTTTTTACAGAAAGTGTGGTCTCTGTATTGTGAGTAGACAAAAAAACTTTTAATTCTTAACTAAATGTCACATGCGAGGCTGTGAGTGTTACAATCTGTATAAATACATTACAGAGAGAAATGCAACTAAAAATTGCAGTTTTGTTTAGAGAAAGGCTCTACTATACCTAGCCAATTAGTATAAACCGATTACGGCTAAACCTATTGCAATACAATTTAATTGCATTACGAAGCTATTAACGGCAAAGAAACGTTTTTCAACCAAGAAATATGTTAAGTTGGTTAAAACCTTTTACGGATGTCACTCTAATTTGTATTAAATTTAAGGCAGGTAAAGTAATAAACAAGTTTCAAAACAAAAATTAAAATGCTTAATTTCCACGATTTCTCATTATTTTCATTTTTAAAGTGTAAGCCATTAGTCCCAACTGACCCAAACGTTACGTTAAACCACCTTCCACAGTAAAAGTGGAATAGGAATATATTGAGATTATTTTAAGTTGCTTCACAGTGACATTAAAGTTCACTTAGTGTTAGACTAAACTACCAAATCTACTAACATAATCTAACGAGTATTTGAAGATCTGTCTCGTGAAACCCTGAGCAGAGTAAATGGCTTCACAGTGACAATAGAGTTCACTTAGTGTTAGTCTCCACTACCACATCTACTAACATAATCTAACGAGTATTTGAAGATCTGTCTCGTGAAACCCTGAGCAGAGTAAATTGCTTCAAAGTGACAATAAAGTTCACTTAGTTTTGGTCTCCACTAATACATCTACTAACATAATTTAACGAGTATTTGAAGATCTATCTCGTGAAACCCTGAGCAGAGTAAATTGTTTCACAGTGACAATTAAAGTTCACTTAGTGTTAGACTAAACTACCAAATCTACTAACATAATCTAACGAGTATTTGAAGATCTGTCTCGTGAAACCCTGAGCAGAGTAAATTGCTTCACAGTGACAATAAAGTTCACTTAGTGTTAGTCTCCACTAATACATCTACTAACATAATCTAACGAGTATTTGAAGATCTGTCTCGTGAAACCCTGAGCAGAGTAAATTGCTTCACAGTGACAATAAAGTTCACTTAGTGTTAGTCTCTACGTCGCGTCGTCGCTTGGTAATAAATGTCAATGGTAAAGAATTCTCAATAAATCCATATTTCGAAACAGCTCTACTAATATATCTACTAAATAGCATAGCGTGTAGATTCGTCTCTTAAATCTGAGCTGAGTAAATTGCTTAACGTTGACAGTAAAGTTTGCTTAGTGTTAATTAATCTCTACGAAGTCGCTTGCAAATGAATGTCAATAGTGAAGAGTTAAAAATTAAATGCTTTTTTCATAAATACTTTACTAATATAACAATGTTTAAAACAAATCAAGTCGATTTTAGCCAAAATGTAATTAGATTTTCTTATGAATTCTTATTGTTTATTGAAAATAAGAAATAATGTTCTTTTCGTTGTTGCTTTATGACAAGTAGCAACAGTACAGTTTTCAAAATATTAAAAATTTTACCTAATTTACAGTTTTACGTTATTTATTAATAAAACAATTCTAGCAGTTACCCGTGGCTTCACACGCAATTTCCAAAATCGAAGGGCGTAATCTTCTTAGTCAAAGCATGTACGATGAACCCTTATGATGTTTTACAAATATAATGAGGCACATATATTATATTTTTAATTCTTTTTTAATGGGTAATATGATATTTAATGTTTCTTATTTTATAATTAGCGCGTGTTAGATTATGTATTACTAGTTTATACATGAGTTATAAATGAAGTTTTTTACCTCAGTGTTGATTTTTGCCTGCCCTGATGCCCCGATCAAGAACATATAGCCTATACATTGTGTGTGTGTGTGTATATATATATATATATATATATATATATATATATATATATATATAAGAACATAAAAAATTGAAATATGTGGCATATTAACACATGAGCCTAACTACTGTATAAACACATTGATAATTTTATAGTAACTTGGTTTGTAGGCGTTTATTATTTAAACAATTAGAAGAGAACCAATTTATAGAACAAAGATTGGATGAATCTTGAAGCGGTATGTCGATAAAGATTTCATATGTAGTCTTTACATTTTGCAGGGAACTTCTTAACGACACTTGGAGTGGCGCACTCCTGCCCTGTTTATGGAAATATTTCTTGTGATTAAAAACAGATATTTCAACCCTTGTATCGGTATAAAAAGGATATCGGTTTGATATGACACTTAAACATTTGATGAAACATCTAGTTACTCTTGATTTTTAATATCAATTACAGTTTTAAAATATGAATCTAAACCAAAAAATCAACTCAATAAAAAATTCTAACACACTTTCAATGAGATATTCGGTTTAATACAATATAATAGTGAGAAATCACACTGATTAAATGACTGATATGATAGCACTACTAATAATTACAAATTCGTGTTGATAAAGATTGAATTAATCAAAATTATTTAACATAATATGATAATATAATTTCCATGTATAATGAATGGGATCTCCATGAATAAACTGTAGTATAACTACACAAGTATCGTGGTAAACACTGTCTTGCTACTGCTTTAAATAATTGCAAGTGCCATGTTGTAACTAGGAGTAAGTCCGGTGGCTTAACTAGACAGACAACAAAGGTGTAAAATATTCAGGACTGGTCCGAGCTAATCAACCACAGGCCGTTGTAACTGCATTGACTGCGTTGTATCGTGGTTCAAATTACCTGCAGCTAGCTGTATCTGGGATTGTGCAGTCACTTAATCTTACCATAATTTGTTGTGTGGTCGATTAATGTATTTAATTTGCTACATAAAATGTAAAACACTGCCCAACCTATATTATTATTTATATAATTTTTATAGTCCAGAAGCTGAGAGCTAATTTGTATTGTATAAAAGTACACACTAATTTTGTGGTGGGTAGAGGTCGAAATTGGAGGTATCAAAAGGGTTATACATATGAAAAGAATGTTAATTTTTTCAGATCATAATTTTATCAGTTATACCTTTTAAAATCAACAGCCAGATGCGCAAATAAATATTAAATCTGCATAGTTAACCATATACAAACCCTTAAAGTGGCCACATTCACTGTCTTTAACCTTATTTATGTGTCTGACGATCAGGTTTAAGTGTTTCAAGCTAGGATGATTATAATGTGAGAAAAAATATCGTTTCATACATTTAACCTAATTTCACCTCATCAAAACTAGCGTAGGTGAGGCGATTGGTTTCTAGGGAAGACTAATCTACCGATTTGTAAAACTATGTTGTGTGCTTATACAGTGTGAATTTCCCCTCAGATTATAGACTATATGAAGTGTATAATTTCTTTAAATATTTGTCACTAATTCAGAATATTCTCAAGGCTCCAAAAAGAAATACGACTATATAATATTAACTTTCTGAGTTACCAAAATATCGGCATGAAACTGGTAACGCTACGTAAAAGTAATTGAAGTTATTGACTATTTCGTAATGGTAATCGTTATGGAACCACCGACCTAAACTAGGTTAAAACTTAAACAGCAGCCAAAATTAACAAAAGAAAAAACGATTATATTTCTAATACTAATTATTGTGATTGCCATGTTTGAGGAACTAGTAGATACAGGATCAGGATAGTTAATCGCCATGATTGCAGTGTTATAGATTATAAAGTGCCTTATTCTTTGTAAATGTAAAAGGTGTTATTTTAAGGCTATGTGGAACCAAACGTTTCATCTCCGGAGAAAAACGTTTTTTGCTTTGATGTTTGATTGATGTTTTACAGAGCCATGCAATGTTTACAATGTCACCATTGTATGGAACAAAGACCAGGTGTTACACGAATGTAATACGGGTACTCAACGTTTAGCTGAGTAAATGCCAGAAGTTGATTAGATGTACGAAAAGATCTTCTTCTTTTGGTTGCCTCAGACTTATTTTGTATAGATGGCACACGGTAACGATATCTTATCCTTATCATATATCCCTCCGTATCAGATCCCTACATTTGTAATCTTAAATATACCCCTATTTGGCTTTGAATTGATTTGTAACATGCATGAACACTTAAAACATCTTTAAAGGTTTAGATTAGACCATTTAAAGTGGTAAATTTAGCTCACCTGAGAAGGTTACCTGTTATATTAAAGCAACAGTCCTTGCGCCAATGAATCTTCGGAGGACGGATTATAGGGAATGATAATAGATTCGACGCATCGTATATACGCTACACACTTTGGGATTGGGATTAAAATGGTCACTTCATTTCGTGTGAGACTCTTCACAACTCATTAAGGTCATACTATGGGAGAGGCCTTACCACTAGATCAATTATACCAAAGTATGAACCTTTGCCTCCTCTGGCTCATAAGTTTGCCACATACTTAAGCAGTCCAAATATTTGTCAAAATATTCCAATCTGAAAAAGTAACAAATTAATAATTTCTTTAACCACTAAAAAAAGAATGCTCATAGTAATAAATTAACATATAATTAAGTTCTATTCATCTAGCTATACCTACATGTGTTTATCTTATTTTGAATGTAAAGAATTGTCAAGGAAACATGCAATAGATACAAGTATGCAAAAAGATACAAACAAGTTAAAATAATAAATTATTGGCCTTCTGAGACTGATACTGCACCATAAAGCTGCAACCGGGTATGACGTTAAACCCCTCTGAGCCAGCGACCAAGATGTACTCATCCCTTGAGAGCGGACCGTGGCTTGCGTCAAGCTGAGTGTTTGTCGTTCTAACAAGGGTCCTGTAGGTTCCAATTGTTACAGATTTCTCAGAAAGTATTCAAGAAATGTCAAGTGAATTGTTAAACTAAAATATTTAAAGGAATTGAAAATAATATATATTTTTTCAAAATCAAATTTCAGAATAGAAAATAATTTTCTATGTGTTACTACGTTTAAAGTTGACAGCATAACTTATTAACAGCAAAATGTAAAACTATGTGATCTTATGAACTGACGCTTCTCTGGGTCGAACAGTCAATAATTACACAGCCTTTAAAAATAAAACATAGTCCTACATCCCTGAACACTAAGTTTTCTAATAAGTTCCTAAATAAAGGTTTTAATTATTTCCCTTTAACTTGACTCTACTGCATGCTGATGATAGTACAAGCTGGTAACCTCGAAATGTTGACCATAACATACTTGGCCACAAACCCGCCTAAAACAACCCGAAACTAATTAGCTTTAAGCCGAGACATTAATTAATGAAATTAATGAAAATAATGATCTCTTAAGACCACGGAAATGTCAAATGTTCACATATCCATTCCTTTGAGTAACACATCATCTACTGGAAATGTGTTGTTTCTTAAATGACTTATATAGTATGTAGCAGGTGGAAGCACTGTTTATTCTTACTATTTTATACCTTATATCTTATATTTTATAACAGTTGTAAATAATTTAGCAGTGTGTTTATTTTGTCGTTGTTAAATTATGTTTTCAAATAAAAATGAGTTCTAGTGAAAGTGAAACCAAAATTCCACACGATTGAAAAGTAAAAAGAGGTGGAAGCAAGTCGAGTATAAGTAAGTGGAAGAAAAGAAAGGTCCCGTGTAAAGAATGAAGAATATGGAAACTGGAAAGGATGTTGTGAAATCAAATCAATCAGAACATGGATTCAAATGCAGGTAACTTACCTTAACTTTAAAGTACAACATCTTACTCAATTCAATCTAGAACCTTTAACCTTGGAAAATTTACCTGTATAGTCTTAGTTTGCAATGTTTAATACGTAAGCTGTTTTGAGCTATGCCTAGATCTAATAAGATTTGTTTTTTAGGTGAATAAGGAAATGTAACCGGGAAAGGTTTAGTTTAGGAAAATTTACCAGTATACCCAAGATTGTAATGTTTTGTAGGTTTTAAATTAATTGGATAAATTTTTGAAGTAAATTTGAAAATTGTGAAATAAGCGTAACTAGTAAATCACATTAAATTCCTTTACATATTCTGTGTCTACATCTAGTGGAAAAATACAGGTATGTAAGCTTACGTTTCTTTCTATCCATGGCATATCCTCTGAAGGTGTCAAAAGGCTGTAAACTACTCTCTCAGGGAATGGCTACCAGGTTATATTATAAAGGCTATTGATGACCACATAGCCTCTTTTGCCCAGGAAGAAGCACAATACACTGGACGGACCTAAAAATACTAAAACGCAAACAAATGTAAGTATTATGTGGAGAACATTTCAAAGAAAAACGTCCAGAGACTTTTAGCGTCTATTACAAGTTTTATTTAAAAATGTTTCATGACACTTTTGACAACTTTTGGGAGGCCTCAGATTGATTCTTATTGCAAATGTGAGGAATTGTCTTTTAAAATAAAAAGTCCATCTTTAAATGATGCAGCTGTTTTATGTTGCTGAACTCCTTGTACATAAAAGGAGATGAAAAATGTTCTGTTAGGCTATTGAAAATATCAGACAGAAATGTTTAACGGTTGATAAAGTGGGTGGTATCTGCATGGAATTTATGCAAAACCCTCAACTTCCACAAAGACTAGCCCCAGAAATATTTTACTTACCTCAGTTGATAGTTAAAATTTTTAATATTCATAATTTTCAAACAGTAGAGCCACGTTTTATGTATATCATGAGAGCTTAGCTAAGAAGGGGCCGAATGAAATTTGTTCATTTTTAGTTGATTATATCGATTAAGTTCTTGATGCTAATGTTAGGCATCTTCATGATTTTCCGATGGTGAAGCTGGACAAAACAAAAACAACGTGGTTGTGCAGTTGTTTCTTGCCCTAATAGAAACTGGAAGGTTTGACATTACCTATCACTATTTTCCGATACGAGGTCACTAGGTATGACACGAGGTATGACCGAGACTTCAGTGTAATTTAAAGGAAAAAAAAAAACAAAAACTTACAGAATTTATACAGTAAAGCAGTATGATGAACTTATGTTGCGTTCTAATTGATAATGACAAGTTCCAGTTGGAAATTGTTGAAAGCAAAAAAAGTAAATGATTTTATATCATGTTGTGGTCAACTTTATAAAAAAACGTGGTGTATACTGAGACTTTTATGGAGTTAAATTATTCTAATAAACATGTAGGTCAAGTTAAAGCAAAACATTTATTCGTGGGCTCAATGAGCACACTTTTGATTAAAAAAAAAAACAAGGAACTGGTTTACCAAAGCTTCCAACAATCAGTGCCTACTCGCAGAAATGTGTGCTTATAAACATTAACAAAATGAATGACCTCAAGAAAGTCGAAACCTATATACTTCCAGACATTGTTGGTGAAATTTATACAAAACCTCCTAACTGTGTGTTTCACTAACTATTATACAATTTATCTAATTGGAATGAATGGTTAACAGACAAATATACATAAACTCTGCAAGAACGAAACAATGTTATTTTGGAAACATGAATTATGATGAATACTCTAAAAGATTAATTTTTAGTTAGTATTTGATAATGTAGAAATAAACCTAGCAATGGAGGTAAAATTTAATAAGTGGAAGATTTTAAATTTAATCCATGAAATAGAAATATAAGCATACTGAATAATTTAAAACTTAAGGAATGTCCGTGATATATTCTGTTAATTGTAATTAATGGGGTGAATTAAAATAATCACATGGTTTGAGGCCTTGTTTCTTAGGAAAAATAATTGCATGGTAGATTAGAAATCCCAGTACCTAAAACCTTAAACTCGATTGCACGTACGTATTTTTGTTTTCTAACTAGGTCATCCAAAGCAACTATGCTTAAAAGCCTTTAATAATCACGCCTAAGAGCTGTGGTTACATATAATATATATAATGTATTGGAAACCGAAGCTTTTTAATTAATGACTATACAAGACTTGTTGGAAATAGTGCACTTTGTTTGAGAAATGTACTCGTATATCTGAAAAATTATTTGTATGAGTGAAGCGGTACACATCAGTACATAAAACATTTTATTCTCCAGTAATACACGCGAGTAGTGCCTGGGATTTGAACACTTATTTTACAAACAGTATATCTAAACGGCTTGTTATTATTAACGCACAATTGCGTATAGACACAGCAGGAATGAAATATTAAAAATATATAATTTTGTTAGTGTTCGGATTCTGCATGTTTCACTCATATTCTAATGGGATACACTTTATGACTTGAAAATTTTACTGTTGTGGAAGATTTAATAACAGATAATCATAAGAACATTGAATTTATTCCTCCCATCCTATGCTTATAAGAGGAAGGAAAATGAAGGAAACGGGATTTTCCGTGAAAAAAACCCTTTAAACAAAGAAAGGAAAGAAAACTCACTACGAATAATTCATACTGTCAGCCATACAACATGAGGTTGTGTAACGTGTTGTTACTATTTAAAAACGTTACATATCATTAAGCGAGTAATAGTGTCATCTTTTGGATGTTGATGCTTACCAGAACGTGGAAGGTAGAGGCTGATAACCATCACAGAGAGATAACGTGATCTACCAACGAGATTTGGTTGTCTATAATGAACACATGAGAGAACTAGCACTGTCCCCTGTCCCTTGATTCCTACAGGGGCTGGAGCAGAACAGACTAGGTGGATATACTACCGTAACTCTAATATTTGCCCTTGTCTGTATATTCTTCTGCGTTTATAATCTGCACATTAACACACAGTAGATAATGAAGAAAAAGAAATTTAGCTGAATTCGACTAATTAAAGATCAGAGGATGACTGTTTTTACTGTACAGAAGAATTTTTATGCTCCTTTTTAGAATCGGTGAACTGTGTAGTAGGCCAGGTTTATATTCACGGTTTCGACCGTGCAAGGCTTGGTGCGTTTGGTTCGAGTACTATGGTTACTTTCACAATAGCTCGTCAAACCATAATCAGAGACAGATTATGGTAATACTACTTACTTAGGGTAAAAATGGTTGGATTACTTGATCCTAGATGTGTATCGGCTTTGCCAGCCCTTTTCCAGGCTGTCCAGAAGAATGTTATACTTAAACCGTTCAACTGTGATAACATACCACTAAATGAATTGTATTTGAAAAGTAATATTTTAAATTGTTAGAATAAAGCAAGTAATTATAAATAAAGGTTCAAAAGTCTACCTAAATAGAGAAAAAACTTTTATATTAAATTAATTTTATTTGAAGCAATGTTTTTATTGATACCTGAAATCGCAAACTATTGATACATGAGTGGATTGTATGTATCCCTCATTCCATCACATGAGTTCCATTTCTATATTTGGTGTACAATGATTTGAATGATTTTTTTTATTGGGTGAACTTTAGCAGTTATATTAATATATGACTGATACTCGGAGGTTGTACAAATTTAGTATCTGCCTGCCACACGATATCTCGAAAACGATATAATGGGCTACAGATAAATGTCGCATGAAGCTTTATTTCTATATAAGTACTACTGATTTCGATGACGATACATTTTAATCCATGGGATTTGGCTGAGTGTTAGCGAGTATTTTTGTAATGGCCTTATGGATAACAGTGATCGTAACGGGAAAATAGTGTACCGTTATTATAGTACATACATTTATTAAGTCTGGAGCTAATTTTCTATAAATCAGAACAACTTTTCGGAAATACTTAATTTATTCCGAAATTAAACTTCACTCAAAATTTAACAAAGTTTACAAAATCTTGATTTGATTTTCTTAAGGGGAGTGATGCACTCTTTGAGCTAAAAAAACAAAATTTTTTATTGCACAAAAAAATCTCCGTTTTATGCTGATTAAGTAGATATATACTTTTTATATGTATGTCTTAATGTTATCTATAAGAAAAAATAACGTTTTGTAAATGCTTGCATCTGTTTAAGGCATCACTTGATGCACAAAACGAGCACACTGCTCAGTTAGGTTTTTAATTTTTATACTTTTATATAGTCTTAGGTTACTCTATGGTAAATTCCAAGTTACTATGACTGACCACTTTGTTTTTTTTAGCAGACAGTAGTGTTGTTTATACATTAAGCAGCTGTTGCTAGGTTATGTTATGAGATTGTTGTTTTCTTTCCAATTTTCATAAAGTGATACAGATTTGTGTAAATAGTTTGCTGTTTTACTTACTGTTGTGTTTTTTGTTTGAACTGTGGTGATCTTACAACTTACAATGCCTAGAATTAGGAAGTTTAATACAGCCAATAAATTCAAAGGGAACAGATACTCTTCAATTGGTGAGTCTGCTAAGCCTAGGCATAATTCTTCCACAACTACAAATGAGAGTAGGCCTATGCCTAAGAAATCATCTAGTTCGAAGAAACTGAGCAGTAATCAGCTTCCTAAGGATCTAAATTTTGTAAATAGTGATGTAAATATAATTTTCAACTTAGACTTACTATCTAACCTTGTAAATAGTTTTACCAAATGTAAACATTGTAACAAAGAAGGAACTGTTTCGATAAATCTTGACAGTACATTTTCTAATGGGTTAGCTCATAAAATCTTGATTCAATGTTCCAATTGTGATGAAAGAAAAGCAGGCATGAACTCAGATATTATAAGAAACTGTTATGACATAAATATAAGATATGCCTATGCTTTGAGATCTATCGGTAAAGGCCAATCAGCAGCAAGAATGTTTTCCGCTGTGATGAACTTAGCTCCCCCTAATGTAAGGTTTTATAAATATAATATAAAGTTCTTGTCAGCTGCCACGGAAGTATGTGAAGGTTCATTGAGAAATGCAGCAATACAAGCTATTGAGGAAAAACGATGGTAGCAAGGATATCGCAGCAGCCTTCGATAGGTCCTGGCAAAAACGCGGCCATACCTCTCTAAACGGCGTTTTAAGTGTTACTTCTTTTGATACTGGAAAAAATTCTAGATTTTGAGTGTTTCTCAAAGTTTTGCACAGCTTGTACACACAAGAGTATAAAAAGCAACCCTGAAAAAAAGCAATCACATAGCCCTAAATGTAACTGCAACTATGTAGGATCCAGTGGAGGCATGGAGGTTGAAGGTGCTAAAATTATTTGTGCAAGGTCTGAGACAAAGTTAGGAGTTAGGTATACTAAATACCTTGGAGATGGGGACTCCAAGGGTTTCATGGCTGCATTTGAAAGTGAACCTTAATGGCCCTGAGGTAAAAATGTCCAAACTTGAATGTGTAGGCCATGTACAAAAGCGGTTAGGTTGTAGGCTACGGAAAGCTTACGCATAAAAAATGAAAGGAAATAAGCTTAGCGATGGAAAGGCCCTTGGTGGCAAGGGAAGATTAAACTGATGGACATATAGATAAGCTTCAGAGGTACTATGGATTAGCTATTAGGAATAAATTTAGGTAGTACAGCAGACATGAAAAAAGCTATATGGGCCACCTACTTTCACCGCTTATCTACCGATGAAAATCCACAGCATACCCTTTGCCCTAAAGGCCCTAATACTTGGTGTGATTACAATAAATGTGTTCTAAGCAATACTCTACACACATATAGACATAAAAATTCTTTGCCTGAGCCTGTTCTTTTAGCAATAAAACCCATATATAAAGATTTGACTCAGGCAGAACTTTTGGATCGGTGCCTTCACGGACAAACTCAAAAAACCCAAATGAAAGCTTTAATGCATGCATTTGGAAAAGGAATTCCTAAAACTGAGTTTGTGGGCCTACAAACTTTAAAGCTTGGTGTGACAGATGCTGCCTTATGTTTTAATGAAGGTGCAGTGGCTAAAACTAACGTACTTCAAAGGCTACAACTAAAAACCTGGCAAAAATTCATGATTGAAGGCTTACAAACCATTGATTAAAATTAGAATTATAAAAGCAGAAAAAGACGCAGAGGAACAAACCAAAGAAAGCAGCCGGTAAAAAGAAGACTGCTTAAGAGGCAAGCAGAAGATAAGCATGATGAAAACTACTCACCAGGAGAGTTTTAAGGTAACATTTATCTTTAATCACTGATTTCCGAAAACCTTGTTTTTAAACACGTTGGTACCATTTTTCTCCTGAAATACTGATCCAAAATCCATGATTTTTTTCTGGTTGTTGATTACATTAGTATGAAAAATATGTATTAGAATTGTTTTTAATATACTTAAAATTAAAAGAGTAATAAAAATAAAAACTACTTAAAAAAATTATTTTTTATTTTTACAGTTTTTTAAAAGTGATACGATTATTTTATTTATTACTACATTCTTCTAAAACTAGTACAGTTTTGTGTGTTATTTACTATATAATAGATGGTAAAAATCTCAGGACAATATGTTGAATAGTTTTTTAAGATAATGGTACCTAACTACATGCTGAATTTCCCATATAAATAGCATTGCGCTAAAAAAAAGTGCATCGCTCCCCTTAAAAACTTCTCTCAATCGGTCAAATCTAATTTAGAGTCTGATAAAAATTAAAAATGAAACTAAAAAGATATACTTCTCTAAAAAAGGTTTAAATTAATAAAATAAAATAAAAAGTTCTCTTCTCAAATATTCAAAATGAAAATTACACAAGGCTTGATGTAAACTTTAAGATCAAAATCTAATTTACAATACTTCAAAAAAATTGAATTAATTATCAGACTCTTAGGCCTCAGACTTTAGAAATTTAAACACAACAGTATAAAATAAAAGATGTTAAACTAAACGCTGGTACGGGACTTACAACTTTGAAGACTATGGAGGCTGAAAAAGAAACTATTACGCACTTAAGGAAAGAAAAGAAAATTTAAAAACTTGACTTAAATCACACCGGGTAAAAAATTTACTCTATATCCCAAAAGTATAGGATTAGAGGAAGTACTATCGCTTCTGAACTACACGTCTGGACGCTCTGCTCTCGACTCGAAGACTACCCCCTCCCTCTTCAAACCAACCGGCTCGGGAACGTATCACCAGGTAGATCTCTAACAGCTGTTTGACATCTCTAACCAACAAAATAATGTCCACGCACCGCGTCTAGTTAACAAAGAGCCTACTTCCTACCGCGATTCAGCAAAATGATTATAACTATGGTACAATAGAGTGAATAAAATTGTAAACAAAATGAGTAAGATTATAGTGAAACATGTAATATTTCAATTATAGAGTTAAAGAAACTGAATGGAAAGTAAACAAACTCTTGGACAAGATTTGGTGACAAGAATTGATATCAGTGCATTATTTTGTTCTAGTACCCTCAATAGGTTACATGAACTGTTATTATTTGAACATTGCTATGAAACCTAACTGATGATCAATAATTTTAATGCACCATGTGATGAGAGATCTCGAGAATGATTTTACCAGTAGACTTAATTTGGATTGAAGCCTTGTTTCAACATAGACAAGAATGTGTTCTATGATGGACATGTCCACCCATGGAGTTTGTCTGTGCATAATTTTGGAGTCTGTATATTTTTTTATAGTTTCCTGTTACTCTGTGTTTTATGTGCCCACAGGATATCTCGACAGTGAAATGAGATTTAAACTTGGACTGTGTTTCAGCATGTTACGCGCCACGTGTTGTGCCGTATTCGTATCCTGAGTACACTTGCGTTAAACCAGAACCAAGGTAAGGTCATTACACAGCATCGATTAAAGCCAGCTACCGTGTCGTATACAGCGCAATGTTGTTTGGTGTAACCGCTAGGAACCGTCATGATCGTTACACAGGTAGTGAGTGGCTCACGGTCCGGTCACTCTGTTTTTCAGACGTAATTCGAATCTTTGATTAACTTATAAACTAGAAAGGTCTCTAATATACAGTTATATATGTGAATCGTGATACTAGACAAAAAGTGTGTTCAGAAATCATCCCAATTCTCACAGTTAACACTATACTTCATATCAGTCCGTAATACGAGACTAATCGACTGAACTTACTTTTATGTGTAACTCTGAGTAACAGGGATTGGGTAATTGCTTGTGACAAGTTTGATAGAAAACATAAAATTCAAATAGATCCTGCATAACAAATAACGTAAATTTACATTAAAGGTATATTAAATGTTGACAAAAATCTTAATTAATTGAGTTAATTGGTAAATTAGGTAGCAAAACTATTGATAGGCTGTAAAAGGTAATAAAAGTATTTATCTCATTATGATGACACAAGTTGATTTTAATTGAACTATTAATTCTAGTCTGTACTATTATTTTATATAAATATACCATGACGTTTACGGTACACCGCGACTTTTAAACGTTTTATTATAATTAAGGAATCTAAGTAAACTAAATAACAGAGCAAAAATAATTATTTTTAGGTTAGTTATATTCAATAATACTGACATTAATAGATACATAAATTTGTAAAAGCATCATAATGCAATGAAATGAAACTAAGTAAAACCAAGACACGTATATTATTTACTGCAAAGTATAGAACAGTCAATACAATGATATCCGAGTTTTTACGACAGAAAGTGGAGACCCTTAGATTTATAACAGAATTTATATACTGCAATAAGAAAATAACCTTTCCCTTATGGGTCCACTTCTATTGCCTTTATGCCGCAGTCATACTATAACCTAAGTATGATATAACCCTATACATTACTGTGAGTATAATGGACGGATCTTCACGTAACTAAGATAACATTAAATACTGTACAAGTCTTTACTGTGAAAAGCACAAGTTTTCAATAAAAATTCATCTAATATGTTCTATATTACAGAGTTGTACAACACAGCTAGCTGTGTAATCACTTGCTTAGAATCCGTGGTTATATGATAATTTATATATCCTAGACTTGCCATATATGTCAAGTGCTCAGGTAAATTTCAAGTTTATCCTCAACACTCATTCCTATCAATTAGTAAAAATGTTTTTATTTAATTTAGATCTTTAAATGGGTACTTTTTTAGTTTGAGAGTCTGTTTAATTCCTTTAAAAAGACATAAACGTGATGTCTGAGTGTTATATGGTGTGGTCCACAGTGTTATTCTGATGGAATGAATTATGGAGGAAGTTACAACATCCTCTAAAATACAAATAGCAAATTCTGTATTGCTTGGATATTCATAATAATATGAAAACATACAAAACGATGTCATGTAGAAAAAGTTAATTCTGAACGTTGGAACTGTATGCAAATGTTGAATCCCGATACAACATATTTTCTTATTAGTGTCGTTGTAAAAATATATTATTACAACTTTCTCTTTAAACTAATATATTTTCCAATTAAATGCAAATAAGATGTACTATAAACAAATACAAGAATACCAATTGGTAGTAAGTTATATAATACAATAGTATATTTCATATTGGATATATTTTTTCAATAATATATTTTTTCATATTGGATGAAATGAAATAAAAAAAAAACGGAATTAAATAACGCATTAGTTTATCTGTGTTCGGAATTAACGTACTTATGGTGTATTAATTAAAACAAATAAATTGTTTTAATTAAGATTTTACTTTATACAACAATTTATTAGCTTGTATAATGTAATTAAATAATGGTCTTCTAATAGAAATACGTAAACAAAATGCTGAGGGTATTATTTTTACGTAAATTTTATATAATCTCAGTTACGCCACATGACTTTATTGCGCTGCTATTTTCTAATTGCGACTGTAACACGTATGAGTTGCAACTACTAATTGTAACATTCTACAACTGTAATTGTACATTGTGTTGGAGTAAAGTAGTGTTATTTATTGTACACTTTTCTACAAATTTTATATTTGCATCTATTTTAAAGTTTGATAGATAATAATGAAAAATATGTTTTCAGTATTGCAATTTCATTTCTGAAATCAATAACTACGTAAATCCCAGTAACAGTTTTGGGAAATCACTATTTAGGTATTGAATAAGAAAATAACTGAGCCATTTAAGACTTATTAAAGTAATAAATAATAAATAGTTATTTTATTTACATTTACTCCTCTACATTGACACAAATCTCATGTTTAGACTTACAAGTTAAAAAGTATACGTACTCTCATACTACCAAAGTTGATAGGCCCAAATAGTATATAAGGTTAGCTTACTCATTAGTTTATTTACATTTAAACACTGTTACGTTTGTTTTACATTTATGATTTACAACATTGGATTTTTAAAGATTTATCATTGCGTCTATCAAAGTACTTACTTATGAAAGCTCATGGAAGTGCTAATGGAACCAAAATTAAATTTAAAGAGGAATTAATATTAATTAAATTTTAGAGATTGGTACTTAGCTTGTTAGTCTCAGTTAGCGGGAACTATCACTATCACAGCTGTTTAGTTGCAAGAATGCTGATGGTGGTATTAGGTGAAGGAACTCAAGTCAATATTGAACTTTTCTGCTCATCGTAATAATAATGTTCTTTTAATGCAAAAAGCCAAACATTTCTTGTTATTTTTTATAAAAATTGAGGTGATGATTTCTATTAAATCCTGCAATTATAGTATTATGATGCTTAAGAATGGGCGTGTTCTCTTAATAAAATACATATCGCATTTAAAATTCTAATATAAATGCGCATTGACGTAAGACCATAATATTGAAGTGCAGAAACATTCTTAGACGACTCGAATTCTCTACTTCAATTGTCATAAGATTAAAAGTTCTTTTCTTTGTCTTCACCTCTCATTTTGTAAAGGTTGCAAATGAATCTGTAGAGTTTTTAGAAAAATTAACTATACAAATATAATTATAATAGTTAATTACGAAGTTAACGCAAGGTTAAAGATTTAACTAATACGGAAGGTTGAGAGCCAATAAATGAGGTGAAAGTAAAATCGAGTTTACACACCATTTCCCGAGGACGTGCGCCGTTACCTGTGTCTACAATGTGCGGCTTTGTTTCTTCATCTCAGCAATGATTCAAGTCTCAGCAATAGCGGGTAGCTATATACAGTACTTCGTCCATGCTCAGTTTAAGGTTAAGTAAGTCTAACCTTCAACTGAAATGATTTTTATGTGGCTCACAGAAGGTTTTAATTTGGAAAGTTCGTTAAAAATTAGTTTTTAATAAATATTTAACAAATCACGCACAGTGGATGAGTACCAATCTGGCAAAACGTTGTCTAGTTTATGTTAAAAACTTTTTTACAATATCATGAGATCTGCAAGAAAATATTTTTTCTCTATTAGAAAATTTCAACTTTAGATTTGAAACAATCTGAAGTGTTATATGACACTAATCTTTGTGACAAGCAGCAGTCAGAAACAAAACATTTAATATGCATGAAAAACCACATTGACTCACTTAGAAATTAAAAAAAAAAAAAAAAAAAAAAAAAAAAAAAACTGAAAATAGCATCCAACACGATGGGTAGGACACAAACATAATTTAATTTACTCTTACAAAATACGAGATATTTATCGATTGTGACTAGAGTTAGTACGCAAACGTACGTATACAAAAATAGTTTGGATAATTATCTAATAGGCGTTTTAATGTATTATGTAAAACAATAAAAGAAATGAAAGTGGATTTTTAGTCTGTTATATTGAAATATACAAGTTAACTACGTAGTGTCAGAGAAACTTGAAGAACATTACTTCCTCTGACTCTCAAGTAATGATAAATATTGTCCTATAGAAAATACCAGTCTTATCTGGTCACGCTCACCTCGTCACATTTAAACATTTTTTCCCGCATATTATCATTTATACTTCTTGAAGTGTAAAAAGTTATAAGTATTTTAACCCTCAGTTTTGATTTTTAATGAATACATGTTCAGATGAGATTAGAGTTTAAAGTTACAAATTACAGGTGTGGCTATATTTGTAAACTTTTCATTAATATTTACCTAATAAAACTGAATAGATGTGGTATATTATAATATATTATTTCAGAAGGTGCCTCTATATCTAAATTGTCAACATTTAATTTCCACATTTAAGTTTAAAAAATTAGAACGTTTTATACATACGTTAAAATTATAATTGACTGAACATTAGCGAAGCACGATATCTCGCGAACGAGTTGTACTATAGATAAAAAAATTCGCAATAAACTTCATTTGTATAAGCAACATAGATTTTGATTTGGTTCATACTATTCCATGGGAACTAGCGAATATGTTTACATTGGTCTTATTTACTCGCGACTTTACTTGCAAGATATGGCAAGTTACTAGCTATGGTAAAGTGCAGAATGTAGAATAAATAAATCTGTAAGAAATCTGAGTATAATCATAATACATTTTAACATGTTAAATGGCAACACATGTAGCTGTATACTTGGGTTTTGGCATACAACTTCAGCAAAGCTAATTAGCCGACACAGAAAGTTAAACCTGAGAGTGACCTAAGCTGATTTTATACGAAACATTTTACTAATATACGAGTGTGCTGAGTGAATTTATACATGGTGGTTATTGTACAAAAGTCTCTGCTTTAAAGCAATAAAGTGCATTTCTAGAATATTTTGTGACACACAATACAAGGGAGCCACCCTCTGGTTTGTTGTGTTGTGATGTGAGATGACAGCCATTTCCAGATTGAAAATCTGCATCGCTTCAACTAATCCAGTAACATTTTTTAAGTATTTTATAGTTGCAGTACTTGTAATGCCCAAATATAATGACAATGCATCTCATTAATTCAACTTATATCGCTAAAAGTATTATGAAGGCAATTAAAACGATTGCCTAAAATACAAAAGGTTTTAAGCGGGTTTACAGCAAAATATCAAAACTAACATGGTTTCATTTTATTACCTCGTGATAAAAGTTTATAAAACCCACAGTTTTGGATCTCTTGAATATTGTTTAGAACAGTTTTAACGTGATACTACATTTTAGAAATGTAATAACTACAAAAGAATTATATAGGCTCAGAAATATGCCCAAAACAATTCATTTTAGACATTGGAGTTTAGAGCATTTCGCAGGTTTATCCCTTTAATCCAAGTATAGTGGGAATAAAATTATATTTATGAATGTGTGTTATATAAATTAAATAAATTTATATTGGTAGTTTAACACATTACTAGGGCTTAACAGATTGATTACCAAACACCACAGTAATCTTACGAGCCTTTTAATACTCACATCTGCAATTGATATTGTCGACACAACTATACCTGTAGGCTAATTAATGTTAATGTGAAATAGAATAGGTACTATTAATCACACTTTGCACAAAAGGCTTAACACATGTGGTAACACTTTATCTGGAAATAATGTAATATTTATTAAACGAAAGATGAAAAAAGTAGGTTGTACCAATATCGTTGCCACAAATATATAAAAATTACTGAATTAATTCACTTAACATTACTTTTGAGAGATACGAATTATAAAATGTTTTATTTGATTAGACCAATATAGTTTCTTTGATGTATGTATGTTAATGTTTCTAGCAGATAAACATACTCACAAATAAATCAATGTATGTGCATAAGGTCAGTCATTATTTTCTACACGTTAGATGCGGTTAATTATGTAAGCGGGTCAGAAAAACCGCACAAAAATAGCAACGCTAATCAGCACCGACGTTCTGTGTGAGAATTAATTATGAGTTAACGAATTGTGTTTTCATACAAATAGTTCAAACATGCATCATTATAATTTCATTTGCTATCATACTGTTTGTTACATTATTACACTACTGAATTCAATACGGTGACATGTTTTATTAATTTTGGTTTACCAGTAGTAATTTATAAACTTGCGTTGTAACTTTTTGTCATAAACATTCTGACCCCATTATAACCACAATAGAAAATGGTCGCTTGAAAAAGATACAGAAACGTGTCTTACAACCTGCTATCTTTTAATAATAATTGCTTATACATGTGGATTAGCAGATAACTTAGGATCACTATATATCCTCTCATCATGTTAATTACTTATGTTGCCACGGTCAAAGATTCATTATATCAGACAGTCTCCTTCCTATCGGTATCATGGTTACCGAATATATAAGGTCGAACAAAAACTTGTTTGTGAAAAGGTTTTAATATAGTATCTGTTCACATAACTAATTAGCTTAAAGATTATTTTTTGTCAAAGAAAAGGTAAAAATAAAACTACTACTGGGTTAATTTGTTTAGATCGTGCAGTAAACCGTGAGTTATTACAATAATTTGTTGTATATGTATATTATTTCATTTGATAAAGCAGATTTAATGTTTTGTTCACGAAACTTGTAAAATTACAAGGCAGAATGCCTCAGCCCTGATATGATCAGATCACCCCGTCAGCTCTGGTAATGAGTGAATAAACAGTATTGACATCTGATACCAGCTTGACTGATGGCGTCAATATTGATTTGTTGGAGACGAGACACTGAGCCTTGGATGGTCTTTGTTTTAACATTGAAAATGGCAATTTAACTTTTGGCTATCTGATGATGAACTGTAGCTTTGTAACTACTGAACTTCAACATAATAATTATCGTGCTATACATAGGAAATTAACGGTTTAATTATTCAAGAACAAAATACCTAACCGTTCCATTCAGTTTGAGTTTGTGCAATAAAAACCCCATTCATGGCAAAAAGAGAAGTTACAGTGTTTGTTAATAAGGATCTAAAACATTACAATGCATTAATTTGCTCATGATGCAGTATTATATGGCATTACGAATAGAGTAGACAATATTTAATAGAAAGTATTTATTATTTGTCTTTTTAAGAAACTCTCTGTTATAAGTGCTTTAAGTTAGGTTTTATTATTAGCTGATTTAGTATATTTATATATTTTAAGAAATTTTCTTCAGTCTCTTAGTATTAAAATGTTGACATGTGCTTATAATTGACAGCATTATGATATAACGTAGCTATGGTGGGAATAGTTTATTCAACGTAACGTGTAGAGAATCTGCTTGTTCCGCCATGCTTTGGGATCGTGTCTAGAGAACTGTAGTGCACTCAATTGTGCATTTGATGAGAGTATTCTGAATATAACGTAATTTGAGAGTTCTTTAGTGTTAGTATGTCTTAGCACTTCGGATCATGTAAGTAACCGACTATTTCTGTAGATTGACCGCACCACTAAACTGGATACTTTAAGCATCGTTCATACCTTACTACAATAAAACTGTGTATATTGATATTGTTATTGAATTAAATTACTAAATAAATACCAGTGGTAGTATTTAGACAATCACTATTTTGGAACTGAACAGAAAATATTAGATTCATTAATGAAAACTGGTACGCCATGTCGAGCACCGGTATCATTTCTTTAGGTGTCACCAACTAAAACAATATGTGTCTGTAATCTTGCATCCTTTCAAATAATTCATAGTCAATGATGCATTTTCAATAAACATGAATGTATTATACTTTTTTGGAAGATTTGTAATAAAAACCACCTGGAAATGCTCTTAATACAATTTGTAATTTCAACAGCTACAATTAATTTTATGTCAGAATAACTCCATTTAATGTTTTTATGCAAATAGCTAGTTGGTGGGATATAAGATCACGTGTAGTCACTAATATGGCAATTTTATTTGTTAAATGCTGAGGATGGTATAGAGTGGATAAACGCAATGGGAATTTCCGCTTTTACCTCATGTGATCGGAGACGAATCATTCATATTATTGTATTTATAAGGCATGAGTGTCTATTTGTTCTGCGATGGTAAATACAGAATTCATAGTGAGAAAAAATGACAGTAAAAGTATAAAAATAAAACTCGTAAATAAATGTTGTATGTACAATCTCATGAATGAAGATTTATAATTTTGATTCCTAAATTAGAATGAATATTTTTTCTAATTTTCAAACATATAATCAAAATAATAAATTTTTAATTATAACTCAAGCAAGAAATAAATGACGTCATGAGTCATGGCTCTTTCGTATCACGACTCTGGCAACAAATGTTTATAAGGGCCGCCGGTATGCATGTTACATCAGGAGCTATATCTATTATATAAAAATCTAATGTTGTCAGACAGACATTTCTTGTGTGTGTTTGATTATGTGTTACTCAGGAGCTATATCTATAATATAAAAATCTAATGTTGTCAGACAGACAGTTCTTGTGTGTGTTTGATTATGTGTTACTCAGGAGCTATATCTATTATATAAAAATCTAATGTTGTCAGACAGACAGTTCTTGTGTGTGTTTGATTATGTGTTACTCAGGAGTTATATCTATAATATAAAAATCTAATGTTGTCAGACAGACAGTTCTTGTGTGTGTTTGATTATGTGTTACTCAGGAGCTATATCTATTATATAAAAATCTAATGTTGTCAGACAGACAGTTCTTGTGTGTGTGTTTGATTATGTGTTACTCAGGAGCTATATCTATTATATAAAAATCTAATGTTGTCAGACAGACAGTTCTTGTGTGTGTTTGATTATGTATTACTCAGGAGCTATATCTATTATATAAAAATCTAATGTTGTCAGACAGACAGTTCTTGTGTGTGTTTGATTATGTGTTACTCAGGAGCTATATCTATTATATAAAAATCTAATGTTGTCAGACAGACAGTTCTTGTGTGTGTTTGATTATGTGTTACTCAGGAGCTATATCTATAATATAAAAATCTAATGTTGTCAGACAGACAGTTCTTGTGTGTGTGTTTGATTATGTGTTACATCAGGAGCTATATCTATTATATAAAAATCTAATGTTGTCAGACAGACAGTTCTTGTGTGTGTTTGATTATGTGTTACTCAGGAGCTATATCTATAATATAAAAATCTAATGTTGTCAGACAGACAGTTCTTGTGTGTGTTTGATTATGTGTTACTCAGGAGCTATATCTATAATATAAAAATCTAATGTTGTCAGACAGACAGTTCTTGTGTGTGTGTTTGATTATGTGTTACTCAGGAGCTATATCTATTATATAAAAATCTAATGTTGTCAGACAGACAGTTCTTGTGTGTGTTTGATTATGTGTTACTCAGGAGCTATATCTATTATATAAAAATCTAATGTTGTCAGACAGACAGTTCTTGTGTGTGTTTGATTATGTGTTACATCAGGAGCTATATCTATTATATAAAAATCTAATGTTGTCAGACAGACAGTTCTTGTGCGTGTTTGATTATGTGTTACTCAGGAGCTATATCTATAATATAAAAATCTAATGTTGTCAGACAGACAGTTCTTGTGTGTGTTTGATTATGTGTTACTCAGGAGCTATATCTATTATATAAAAATCTAATGTTGTCAGACAGACAGTTCTTGTGTGTGTTTAATTATGTGTTACATCAGGAGCTATATCTATAATATAAAAATCTAATGTTGTCAGACAGACAGTTCTTGTGTGTGTTTGATTATGTGTTACTCAGGAGCTATATCTATAATATAAAAATCTAATGTTGTCAGACAGACAGTTCTTGTGTGTGTTTGATTATGTGTTACTCAGGAGCTATATCTATAATATAAAAATCTAATGTTGTCAGACAGACAGTTCTTGTGTGTGTTTGATTATGTGTTACTCAGGAGCTATATCTATTATATAAAAATCTAATGTTGTCAGACAGACAGTTCTTGTGTGTGTTTGATTATGTGTTACTCAGGAGCTATATCTATAATATAAAAATCTAATGTTGTCAGACAGACAGTTCTTGTGTGTGTTTGATTATGTGTTACATCAGGAGCTATATCTATAATATAAAAATCTAATGTTGTCAGACAGACAGTTCTTGTGTGTGTTTGATTATGTGTTACTCAGGAGCTATATCTATTATATAAAAATCTAATGTTGTCAGACAGACAGTTCTTGTGTGTGTTTGATTATGTGTTACATCAGGAGCTATATCTATTATATAAAAATCTAATGTTGTCAGACAGACAGTTCTTGTGTGTGTTTGATTATGTGTTACATCAGGAGCTATATCTATAATATAAAAATCTAATGTTGTCAGACAGACAGTTCTTGTGTGTGTTTGATTATGTGTTTACTCAGGAGCTATATCTATTATATAAAAATCTAATGTTGTCAGACAGACAGTTCTTGTGTGTGTTTGATTATGTGTTACTCAGGAGCTATATCTATAATATAAAAATCTAATGTTGTCAGACAGACAGTTCTTGTGTGTGTTTGAGTATGTGTTATTCAGGAGCTTTATCTATTATATAAAAATCTAATGTTGTCAGACAGACAGTTCTTGTGTGTGTTTGATTATGTGTTACTCAGGAGCTATATCTATAATATAAAAATCTAATGTTGTCAGACAGACAGTTCTTGTGTGTGTTTGATTATGTGTTACTCAGGAGCTTTATCTATTATATAAAAATCTAATGTTGTCAGACAGACAGTTCTTGTGTGTGTTTGATTATGTGTTACTCAATGGCGTAAATAGAACTAGCTAAATTTTACTGAAATTTAAATAAACTTTCTTATTGCTTACATTCGTTTCGAGTCTATGCCCAATTGGTCTCTACGATTGCAAAAACTCCCATGAGAAATGCATTAAAGCAAATAAATATTGTTAATTGAAAAAGCCTGTTAAACATAATCACATTTTCTGAGTAAACGTTGTTTTATGAGAGTACATCCGTATGTTTAATTAATATAACTATAATTAAAATTTCTTTTTTATTTACAGTCTTCAAAACAAAGAGTAAACGTGATAGTAAAAAAACTTATTATACAAATTTTTCTAGAACCGCTGTTTATCTCTTTAGTTTATCTAGAGCTTATCTAGATAAGAAAATTGTAACTGTTAAGAAAAATATAGTTTAACTGCACGTTTTAGCAAATATTAAGTATACTTTGCCAGGTCAGTACTGTAATGCATGTATCAAACAAAAAGTCACTACATAACTTTTACTATACATTTAAAACTGTTATAAACCCATCTTAGTTGTCGTTTAACAGAAGTTGGATTCTCAGTCCTGTGTACGTATACATCTTTTCTTTTTCGGGACAAACCAGGCAAAATCAACTATTGCACATACAAATTACGAAGGGCTCAAATATTGACTTTTTACACATTTTCGTGGCATCAAAGTTAACTCAACATTGAAGGAAATATAATTCACTGGAACCAGAAGTGCTCATGCACATAAAGCCTAAGATTACTAGCCATTAGCAACTTCGCTTAAAATCTGAAGCTGTTAACCATGAACACTGACATACGTAACTGCAATATACCTTCTGTTTCTAAACTACGAGTACATACATTCCCATCATTTATTGAATCCTAGGTATATTAACTGAAAGCTAAGAAACTTTGACTTTAAGCTCCATTCCCACTAACCTATAATAGTTCAATTATTACTGAAATTGGTGATACTATTCAATAAACTATCATGGACTCTTGGAGATGAATTCCAGTTATTTTGCAGGTACTTATAAAAACTGTTTTACTTTCCGACTTCAGGGTCCCAACACTGTTCTTTAAACTTAAATCTAAAATGCATCAAAAGATTTGAAAACCTTTCAATGACTATACGTGATACTACAAGCGTGTATATTACAGGCACATAAACATGTATTGTTCTCTTTCATATTACATGGCCACCGTGGAAGAACATAGGCTCTTTAAAATCTATTTTAAACTGATGACAGCTGTCTTTATACGGAATATATAGTGAAACATTATAAATTTGATGTCATATCACAGTAATACGTTATGACTGAAAGCGCGATACAAACACGCATACACACATGCATATGGTATAGCAAAATGACCGGAAGAAACCTCGTTCTTCATTCCATTCATTGTTGTTGGTAGCATGTCTTCCGACCTTAGAACCAGCACTGGAATGTTGACTATTCAATAAAGAATAGTCAGGCAATAGAATCACTTGTTTATACAAGATTAAATTATTTAAAACTTGCAGAGATTTATTTCATTTACATAAATTAATTTATGAACATTGACGTAATGGAAAGCATCGAAGCATTAGAAAATGTCTTGACTGCATATTTTGTTTTAGCAATCATTTAATACGAATTTATTCAATACTCATCCAGTACTTTGAAGTTGATTTTTATAGTTTTGAAGTAGTTAATTTTACTCAAACTTATGGTTAGCGATAAATACTAGTTTTAGTTTGAATGTTTAGCCAACAATTTAAATAGGCTTGTAATCCCTGTTAGCTTTTTATACATGGTAAGCGGAATTGTGATCAAATATACTCATACCAGCAACTGTAAAATGGGACCAGGGTAAGTATTACAACATGTATTAATCTGTTAGATAATCTACGATCACACGTATCACTATAACACAACAAAGGTTGGCTTGAAGGCAATGGAAGCTCTCAGTAATATAAATTGAGAAAACATTGTACAGTTCACCTTTCTGGAGATCCTGATTTCGCAACTAAGTACTCGGAACTAGGGATGAATAATTTATAATCTGACACTCAGCGACTCAGTTTAATGCTATGAAAATGACGTTGTCATCACAGAAAGTAATCCAAAACAGTCCATTAAAAAGATCAATCTTCAATATTTATTAAAATACTTAACGCATTTTATATTGTAACAAAAAATGTAAACCCTACCTGCATACATTTACGCATAAAGGATTACAGCTAGAATATAGTTAACATTTATAACTAACTGTATATTGTAGAACATTGATATATTTTCCAATATACTACATTAGTGTCAGCAATCAAAACATATAATAGTAAGATGGTTTTACTTTATTATGGTTATAACAATGTAAATACCATAATGTTTAGAAAACTAATTATTTATGAAAATTTAATTTATCCATGTTTTTATTTACATGAAATATGTAATATCACTTTGACATTTTGCATGTTTGCTTTTTATACATACAGAATCTTAGTTTGTGAAAAATGTACAATTTAAACATATTTTTTTAGATTTGTCTAGTGATTCGTTGGTTAGAAATAATTTGGAATCAACTTATAAACTTGGTGTAGGCGTTATATACTTCTAAAGAACACTTAATTTATCGAAATAGAGCCCTTTTTTGTTATTCAGCGTTTTTTCTAAACCTTTACAAAGTTTTCTAAGAAAGGGAGATGAGGGATAAATGGTTACCAGTAAGATTGCTTCAAATAGTGTTTTTGTCTCAGGGGTATATACATACAGGAAAAGAAATATCGAATAGTTGAAAATATCGTAAATTTATGTTTAAGAATTGCAAGTGTACCCTCTCTTTAATATATTCATTTTATTACAATAAAATTACTAACTTTTCCGTAGGATTGTGCTTGAAGCGGTTTTCACTCTCGGAGTATCATCGTCGGCTGCAGATATGTCACGAGATATTCCTGAACTAAGTAACGGGATTTAGTGAATCTCAAAATTTCGCACTCTTTCCCCTCTCCTTACAGCTAGACCTAAGGGAGGGAAAATTTAAACCTGTAGGAATAGGTTTTAGGTTCTGTTCTAGATAGTTTAATATTGTTGTCTTGGCTCAAGTTTGAAAGTTAAACATAGTAAATGAATACTGGGCTTAAGAAATAGTTTTTAGGGTAGTAAGTGTTTCTTCAAATCCAAAGAGTATATTCTACAAGGGCTAAGGCAAAAACATGTAATGTAGGCTTAGCTCAAGATGTTCATAATTATAAAGTGGTTGTTTAGCAGGGTTGAATGATAAAAGGAAAAATCTGGCATCAGTTATTAAAATAGAAAGGTCTTATTTTTCGGTTGGGCTTTGCGCTTTACTTGATTTACATATTGCATATACTTTAAAACATACACACACAAACATATATATATATATATATCTTTATATATATATTTCTTGTGTGCGTGTGTATGGTCCTAAACTCCCTCCTAAACGGGTGGACCGATTTTAATGAATAACTTTTTGTGTGTCTTCAGTTGGATCCGAGAAATGGTTTAGATTCATAATTCGGTCAAGTTTTAATAGTTTATTTAATTAATTTTTTTTAATAATAAATTGTTGTTGATGGTGGCGAGTGTTTGACATTGGATCCGCCAGACTGCGCCACGAACGACACGTAAATACAAAGTGAACTGATACTTAACAGCTGTGAATATTTTCAGCTGAGGTTCATCAAAGAGACAGAAACATTTTGTTCACATTTAAAATTTAGAAAGTTAATATTTTAAATTTGTAAAGTGCTTTGATCATAGTGTAATGCAGATTGCAAAGATGAAGTTTCACCAATTTTTTCTACGTAAACATTATAGGCCTAATATTACAACACAGCCATAATGTTTTTCTATTTTAATTCCAGGTTTTCCCGACATTTTGTGCTGCTATCAAATTTGTGTGTGTTGTTTTGTAACACTCTGTAATTATTGTGTGAGTGCAAATTGTTATAATACATTAATAGAGATTGAAGATGTTTAAAGTGCATAAAAAACTATACTTATTTATTAAAGTTATTGAACTCAATTTGCACATTGAAGTGAGTATATTGGTCGCATACCTCAAATAACCTAAGTAGCATACAAATCAAAAGGTTGTGTTTCTATGTGTGAATATTGTTAACAGTTTAGATAATCAAGTTTTAAACTAATTGGATTTAAAATAATTTGTTGTAATTTACATTTTTTAATCTGCAGTCAGAATTGGTCAGATAAGTTCAAATTAAGTAGCATACAAATCACATGTGTGAATAACTACTTATTGTTAATAGTGTAGGAATTGGTTTTTAAATTAAATTCTGTTGGCCAGTTCCGACATTATACTGTAATTTTAAATTACTAAATTTTATAACAAGTATATTTTTTTTAATTTACAACTTAATTTATCGTAATGCTATTGAATGTACAATATTTTTTGTGAATCCTTCAGGAAGTGTACATAAACAAATAAGATGGTTTTCCAATAGGGCTGAAGTATAATAAGTGGCCTCCATCACAATCGAATTATTGATATTTCTGAATAGCCTATCCAAACTACTATCCGAATTGGATTATAGTTATTGAAAGGCTGAAGTATAATAAGCAGCCACCATCACAATAGAATTATTGATATTTCTGAATAGCCTATCCAAACTACTGAATTTCATTATAGTTATTTATTCGGTCAAATTTAATTAAATTTTTAATTATAAATTGTTGATGTTGGAGTGTTTTATATTGGATCCGACAGACTGTGCTACGACACGTAATACAAAGTGAACTGATACTTAACAGCTGTGAATATTTTCAGCTGAAGTTCACCAAAGAGGCAGAAACATTTTGTTTACATTTAGATTACGTTATTATGAAGTGCTTGATCAGTAGTCTAATGCAGATTGCAGATTTGAAAAAAAAAAATTTGAAAAATTATAATATTACACACAGCCATACTTTTAATCAATTATAGTCTTGAAAGCATAGAGTAAGCATAAACATATAAAAATAACACCACTTCTTATTTCAATATATTCTGTACTCACTTTGGAGGATAGAGATTATCCAGATATAAAATTGGAAGTTTTTAGCTTTTTAAGTGAAATTCTTAGTAAATTATTAAGTGTTGATCTTGGAAGAATGCGCTAACGATCGGAGTTTCAAATGTTTTTTCTATTTAATTCCAGGTTTTCCCGACAGTTTTGTGCTGCTATCAATGTGTGTGTGTTTGTTTTGTAAGGTTCATGTTTCAAAAGTAAATACGGCAAATAACATTAAAATATAATAGAATAAAGTTATAAAAAGTGTACTACGTGGCCGCGTTATAAGTTTATAAATGCCAGCCAACAGGCAAAAGGAAGAAAATAAAAAATAAAACATTGTGTAATTATTGTGTGAGTGCTAAAAATTGTAATAGTACATTAATATAGATTATTGGTCGCATTACCTCAAATAACCTAAGTAGCATACAAATCAAAAGGTTGTGTTTCTATGTGTGAATAACTATTGTTGACATTTTAGATAATCAAGTTTTAAACTAATGGATTTTCAAATAATTTGTTGTAATTTACATTTTTAATCTGCAGTCAAAATTGGTCAGATAAGTTCAAATTAAAGTAGCATACAAATCACATGTGTCAATAACTATTGTTAATAATGTTGGAATTGGTTTTTAAATTAAATTCTGTTGGCCAGTTCTGATACTATACTGTAATTTTAAATAACTATAATGAAATTCGGTAGTTTAGATTAGGCTAATCAGGAATAATCAATAGAGGTTATCCAGATATAAAATTGGAAGTTTTAGTAAAATACACTTTTAACTGAAATTGGTAAATATTAAGTGTGCAGTGATTGATCAGTTAATTTTTGGTTTATAAATAAATTGTTTTTTTATCTTGGTATGTTTTTAAATTGGATCCAGCAGAATGCGCTACGATCGCAGTTTTTCAAATGTTTTTTCTATTTTAATTCCAGGTTTTCCCGACAGGTTGTGCTGCTATCAAATTTTGTGTGTTGTTTTGTATCATCGTGTAATTATTGTGTGAGTGCTAATTGTAATATTAAATTAATAGAGAAATCACATGTGTCAATAACTATTGTTAATAATGTAGGAATTGGTTTTAAAATTAAATTCTGTTGGCCAGTTCTGATACTATATTGTAATTTTAAATATCTATAATGAAAATTCAGTAGTTTAGATAGGCTAATCAGAAATATCAATAATTCGATTGTGATGGTGGCCACTTATTGTACTTCAGACCTATAGGGAATACTTATTTAGTTTATTAGATAAATTAAATTCTGTGGCCAGTTCCGATACTATACTGTAATTTTAAATAATTATAATGTAAATTCGGTAGTTTAGATAGATTAATCAGAAATATCATTAATTTGATTGTGATGGTGGCCACTTATTGTACTTCAGACCAATAGGGAATACTTCTTTAGTATTTTAGATACTGTAGTCTATGTTGTTATAATTTTTATCTAGAAGTTACTTAATTAAAATTACATAATTGAATAAGTTACTCATATTCATTGTGTACTATTATACAGAAATTTTATTATTACAGAAAAATGCCACGTCTTCGTGGAAGAGGACGAATAGTTATTCAATCATGTGATTTATATGCTACTTAATTTGAACTTATGTGACCAAACTGTTAACAATAGTTATTCACACATAGGAAAACAACCTTTTGATTTGTATGCTACTTAGGTTATGCGACCAATATACTCACTTCGTTTCAATAAATTTTCAAAATTAGTTCAATAACTTCAATGAATGACTATAGTTTTTTATGTACTTCAAACATCTTCAATCTCTACTAATGTATTATTACAATAGCACTCACACAATAATTACACAATGTTACAAAGCAACACACATATTTGATAGCAGCACAACTGGCAGGAAAACCTGGAATTACAATAGAAAACATTTGAAACTGTGATCGTAGCGCATTCTGTTGGATACAATGTAAAAACATTCCAAGATGGTCCACCCAATTAGGAGGAGTTCAGCTCCATACACACGCCACACAAGAAAATATAAAGATAATAAAATTCGGTAGTTTAGATAGGCTAATTAGAAATATCAATAATTTGATTGCGATGTTGGCCGCTTATTATAATTCAGCCTTTAAATAACTATAATCTAATTCAGTTTGTCATTTTAGTAGTTTAGATAGGCTATTCAGAAATATCAATAATTCGATTGTGAATGGTGGCCACTTATTATACTTCATCCCTATACCGGAATACTTATTTTAGTATTTTAGATAAATTAAATTCTGTTGGCCAGTTCCGATACTATACTGTAATTTTAATTAACTATAATAACAATTCTTATAACGTGTACAGGACAACGTCTGTCGGGTCTGCTAGTATATATATACTTTTTGTGATTAAAATTATGAACGGATAAATAGGAGAATGAAAAATTTGATATTAGAGTATAGGTAGTGTGCGGATGACATAAACACATATCAAGGTGAGAGTGTCAATGAACTTCACAGCGGAAATTAGATTGGCTGAAACTTGCAGCCAGTAGCGAACACTAAAATATGCTATGGCGGTAGTTTTCTCTCTTACTGAACGTGTGATATTATCGTTTACTTTGCTACATAGATATACATGTAGAGAGCTCTGCAAGTTTCTCAAAATCCCTTTACATAATCTTTCGATTAGTTTAAATTCACTTAACACTCTAATTTAAAAATAAACGAATTATATTCGTTAAGGTAGATAGACAGGAGAATACTTTTTCCAATCACTTTAAAATCTTTTTATTAATTAGCAGTTCATTAATTTGGACTTAAAATAACAATACTTGTACTTGTCATATATTTTAATTTAATTTCCAAAAGCTTACACAATCACTTTTGAAGTAAAAGTTTTCTCGCTCAAGAAAAGGTTTTTGTTCAAAATAAACTAAATTAAAGTTAACTTCTCGCTTTAAAAATAAAATCTAACTAAAAATTTAACTTTTTTATAAAACTCAAATAAAATAAAGATTTTAATTTAATTAAAAATAAAATGTACTTTTCTCTATTATAAACTAGACTAAATAAAACTAACCTAAAACTCCCTGAAAACTTCTTTGTACCATTGTGTCACGATCGTTTTTTGTCGGTACAGTCTCAAAGTTCAAACTGTAATTTAGCTATATTTCACCGAATTATTATGATGTATAAAAATTATTCTGACTGTTGAATACTACGGGTAAATGGTTATTACCAGTAACTTAAAAATAATATTAAAATGGAAAACCTTACTCTGAACTATTCTTGCAACGACATGCATTGTCTTGAAAACTTGCGTTAAATATAAAGTGAATTCAAGTCTTCTTATTTCCCTTTTGTATAAAAATCTATACAATCCGCAAAATTCGTCACAAATGGCTAAAGGTACTAAAAAGACGCAAACCGCTAACTAAATTAACCGTAAAATAACACACCAGTAAGACGCCGAGAATCGCGTGTCGTAGCTATACAACCCCTTTCAGTAAACCGGTCAACTAAAATCCAAGCCTATGATTGGCCTCCAACTATCCAATCACAAGGTCAGAGAAAGCAAAGTAATTTTCAAACTATCGCCATTGTAATCACGTTAACAAACTAGACTACTAGAAAAACTTGCTATCTCTCTGTATCATCCTACATCCGCAGACCATTTCTTGAGAAATTATATAATTTAATTTACCTATACCTTAATTTGCCTAATACGACTGTCATACGTGCTATTTTGACTCCATGAAATATTTATAATGCCAGTTTTGTCCAACTGCTTAAATGTTAGAACTAGGTTAAAATTTATACTCGCGGCAGTTGTTTGGGTAATTTATCATAGAATATTAACGAACAGTTTTCTGATAGGTAGAAGCTAATTAAATAATATTTAGTTACATAGTTAAAACAGTTCTATTGGAAATATATACAAAACGCTTGGAGGCAGAAATTTCCATTATTACAACTGGAAAACCTGATAAAGTTCAATGAATAAAAGTAAAGTGATAAAGCAATCCTCTAAAGATGAATTTCTCGCCTTAAAAAATCTGTGATCTGCTGTGGAGATACGATATTTGCTGGAATTGACCAGTTGACTCAACAATGAATCAGAGTCACCGGCGGATATTGGATTGAAGAAATTTAGTGGTTAGCTTCCATCACCGTGTATCCTATCTGCCACTTGTGAACATCCACTTTCTTTGTCTTATTTATAACTAATCATAAAGTCTCTGCAAACACTCATGTATTTATATTATCTATTTATATTAATACATTATTTTTATTAAATAAATACAGGATTTCGATGGTAATTATCTAAATTTTTCGGTTAACTCTAGCTTCCAAAATTTGTTGGGCCAGTTTTAAACGGTACTATTCCCTGTATTCTCGCAATCAGAAAAGGCATTACAGATTTCGTATTGTGTTATGCATAATCGCATTATTTTTCATTTTATTTTATAAACTTAAAAACTAAGCATAGATATGAGTTAAGTGGATTTTAAAGTATGAAACATGTAGGCTACAATTCTAACAATCATTTGAGTTTTAAATTACAAGATTTCATTAAACGAACAACTTCACAGTCAGACTGAAAACGAAATATGCACATACAAATTTGGTACGTTATTAGCGTTGAATTAATTTTAGTAATAATTTTTACCAAGAGCTACGTTTTACTAGACTACGACATATACGTGTATTTAGTAGTCTGTGACGATGACATCTGGGGTACAAGTCATATCAGCCTAACACGTTTGTATTAGTTCCAAGTGTAATTTGTTAACTTTACATACGCCAAAGCTCGGACTCAAGACTTGGTTTGGAGTTTCTCAGTTAACTGTTCTAACATTAATCACAAGGTCTCTCTTGCCATTTGTAAATGGACATTGTTTTCTTGTTTTGTTTATTGTATTCCTTACAACTACTAATTACAAAAATATTCCACGAATCTTAAGTTTTTTATAGTTACCAATAAAGTAATTTATGTCATGTAACGTTTTAGTAAAATTTACTTTTTCATAATTTTATTTTTTATTCCAAGGAGGAAAGAGTTTCTCACAGACAATGTCTATCTGTTACGCTCATAAAAAAAATACAAGAAAGCTCTTTGTAGAGGCTACAAAGACGAGAGAGCATTTACTCAAACATACTGTGTAACGAAGTCATTGGAGTTACGAACTGATTTACTGCACTCAATTCCATCAGGAAAATTTCCTTAAAAAGATAAAATCTACGCACATTTTACAAACAGTAATATTTTGAGATCTTATTATCCATTGTTAACATTTTCTGCAATATCTTGATCTTGATCTTGGCTATACTTTAAAGATCGACATATAAAATTTACATACAGGAAGCGAAAACTTTGGAGCAAAGGTAACAATGAATCGTGTAGTATGTACTTATAAAATGTATGTGTTTTATTTTATCATGTATTAGGGTTAATTTAAGTAAACTAAGCAGTTTACTGTTTCATATTAACAAGTACATTTAAAGTATTTTAAGACACATTACAGAAATTTGTGAATGTTATAAAGACTTTTATGATTTTGTGTTTATGATAATATATAAATATAAGTTTAGTTAGACAATCATAATTTTTATTTGTCAAGGAACCAATATATGTGAATTAATTTACTTCGATTGATTGTATAGAAGAACAGAGTCCAGATAATTATTCAACAGCTGTTAGGCTTTAGATGTATGACTTTATCTTCACTTTTAAATTGTATTAATTTAATATTTTGTCATTAATTGCTGTAACTGTGAGTCTAATCGTTAAGTACAGAGAGGAAATTTAAATTGGGTTATTTTATTATCGGCTGAGCGATTGCAAAACAAATCACTCGTGAGCTCAAAAATATTTAATTTCTGTCTGTTTGCCTGCCTGTCTGTCTTTCAGTCCGCACGATATCTAAAAAAATTGAAAATTTGCCAAAAGCTTCCTTTATATACTAGCAACACTGAGTTCGATGATAATCCATTCAATTCCATGGGTATTGATTTATCTGAGCTTAATGCCATTTTTTCATTGGTCTAATGTGTAAACAGGATGGAAACGCGAAAATAACAGAAACAATAAAATAAAAAGCTGAATACAATAATATGAGATTTAACATCTGATGTACAGTATTAAGATATTTAGCGTAGTCAGACAATAAAAACAAAAACAGTGGAAAGTGTACTAGGTGACATTTTATTTCAGTGCACTCCATCTAGCACCTTGATTATTTAAACACTGCTATGAGATATATCTCAGCGATAAAAATCTGATTGTATCACGTGGTAAGATATCTCGATATATCCCCCCCCCCCCACCCCCCCCCCCCCCCACCCCCCCCCCCCCCCACCCCCCCCCCCCCCCACCCCCCCCCCCCCCCACCCCCCCCCCCCCCCACCCCCCAATGAAACTTATTCTGTTAGTTCCGAATTACATTTCAGTAAAGCACCGCAATTATAGATAGCTAAATATAAATAATTTAACGATACATTGTTGCAGGTTTCTAACATTAAGTAGAACTTATTTTCATGACTTATTACTTATAACACTCCGAGAATGTATAGATTGGCGGTAAAAATAACGATATTAAATCGTACGAATTAATTGGCTACGATGTGACCGACATTACTTAAAAACGCACAAATCCTAGCAGTAACAATAATTTTTACATACCACAATTGTAACTTAAAAACACCCATCGCAGTTAAAAAATAATAACAATAATTTATATTAAGTTTAAATTATTTACAAATCCAACATCCAACATTATTCAACCGCGTCCATAGGTAAGTAAAAGGTGATAATAATTTTTATATTGTAGCTATAACAATTTTCAAGAGGATCCCTGCCTTAGCTTTACTAAACTGCTAAAATATACCCACCGTCTTCATGAGACCTATAATTTGTCATTTTTTGGCTTAAGCTTGTATCAAGCCTATCATTCCCTTGGGGGTTAAGTTTGCTTACATTTATCTGTTGTCTATTTTATTTAACTACAGGATTTCCTCATTAATAATTGAGCTACCAACATTTAGCTGCATGAAATTTCATCTTATAAATAGACAATAGAATGTGCTACCAAGTGACACCACAGAGCCCTCACTATTTACGATTTCAATTATTTTGTATTAATTTGGTCGTTTCATTCACAAATGTTGTTTAAATAAACCACACTAACTTATGATCAGAAATACCAAATACCTGTCAAATGACTTCTATTTACATGCATTAAATTTATATAAGTGGCAAGAGCCCCTAATTTAATTTCAATAAACATTGAATCGCAAAAAAGTACTGCCTGGAACTATATGTGTAAATAATGGCAAAGTCATTGCCAAATTTTTAAAAAAATATTAATAGCCATCAGACAGGTTTTTGCATTTAAAGAGTTTGCACGACCGTAGTTATAAGTGTTCCATGGAAATATAAATCCTATAATTCTGCGTTTCCAATAGTAATACAGTACAGGTATACAATCAGAAATCAGTGCAATTTACAAAACGTGGGTAAATATGTTGATCTGATTGGCCGCGTTCAAAACTATTATTTCTACACAAATATTTCCAGTATTGTGAAATTGTTTGAATGTATATCTGTAATACTGATTAGTGGGCTTGAGAAATGGTTAGTTGTCTGGCAACTTTAAAGTTGCAAGAGAGGACATTCTGAAAATGTTGAAAAGGGGGAGGAGGAGTAGTAGATTTTAATACACTCGTTAATCTGTGCTATTTTATCGAATGTTTTGGATTGAATTTTATACAATTTTCTTAAATTTCATATTATCCATTATTTAAACATAACATGACCTCCAACCTTGTAAATTTATAGTAATGGTTTAATGTAAACAATAACACAATCGCAACACAACGTAAAAAAGTTTTGGAGGAATTTTTAAATAGTGATTGATATGAGGAAATTTGTAGGGAAGATGAACAATAATTGAAAGTTCTATGGATAAACATGTCAAGAAGACAAGTTTTGAGCTGAGCGGTCAGAAACTGTGTTAGCAGGGAACCATCTTTGAGATATTTTAGCTACTGCAAGGGAAGTACCATCCTAGCCTTATTGAGTAATACTTTTCTTCGTTATTTTACAAAAGCGTTTACTCACTACTACCCAGTATAAGCTATAATATGATGGTACCGTTTCTCCTTCGATGGGTGTAGGCAAAATTTGGTTTTAGTTATTGTTGTTAAAAGTTAATGTTAAATTTATTTAAATAAATCTCAATTTCAATTTATTATTTTTGTTGGTTAATACTTAATACAGATCTATTTATATTGCGTAAGGAGATGTTGTCTTGTTGCGTAAGATTAATTATGCAACATAGGCAAAGATTTGATAAATATATCGAGTTGGATCGATAACAGTAAATCAAGGTAACGAATGTAGGTAGGTCTCCCGGAACGTTAAAAACACACAAACACACACATACACAGGACCAGGTGATTTCACAAAGGGTTTGTCACAATACGTTTGTGGAACACATATGAAACCTCGGAAAATAAAAAAAAAAAAAACACTGCAATACAACATCAAAATTAGTATATTTATTTTATTGAAAAATATTTTGCATATACTGTGCACTAGTACGATGCAACACGTATGAGGCAGTAACATAGCATTAACACGTTTAGAAACAGAGACGTGTGGTGACTTGTCTGTTGTTTACCAGTCCGTCGTTACTGTCACGGACTTCTAATCACGACAAGTCTAATCATGTCTGTCTGGAAAGGGTCGGTTAATCCGAGACCGCTTAAGAGGGAGCCTATTGTAACTGAAGTAGTTTGAAACTGACCCCTCAGAGCTGAACGTGCTGTTATGTGAGACTGTAATGAGGAAATTGCGGTCCTGAGTGACGTCCAGTGAAATGACCGCAGTAACTGTAATGAGACTCAGTACAACCCAATAGCTGTTTGTGTCCAAAGGACAAATTATGCCACCAACGGTTTGACATTAACAATGACGACCAATTTTTCACTCAGTGAACACTGGAGACAAAATACCATAATTTTTTCATTTATTTTGTCGTCTTTTGAGGGTTTAAATACGTCTTGCTATATTAAATCGGAAAATTAATATAATTTTTCTATATTAATACAATTTTCGCATATTTAGTTCCAGTTTATATTATCAACCTTCTTCTGCTCCTACTTAATTTTGAAGTCCATGCCACGACTTGCTAAGGACGTCCTGGGAACGAGCCTTGGAAAAGCACACAACATAGATGTAAAGACACTTTTTCTTGAGATGAACATAGGAACCATGAGGATCTTTCCTTTTCTATATTCCTAAGCAAGATATAAAACACCAAATACAGCTTTGTTGAAAAAAATGTTTTTACTATACCGATTTTCTGTGTTTTCTGAAAACTCCGTTTAGACTACTAAGACAATATTCTGAGAAAACCCCTAAGAATTGAACTTATGGCTTGTATTCTCAAAGTATCCTCCCCACAGGACGACCTGAAAGCAATATTTATTTACGCCCAGGCAAAGTAGTTAACGGCAGATTATCGCCCTGCCTTAGACTATACGACCATTAACCTTTATTAGCTCCTTCATTTACTGTTCCGAATCTATTGTCATAATTAATTATTTATAAGTACGTTAACTTTTAAGTTGTATGTTCCGTTTGTAATGAACTTTCAATTGGAAAAGAACTTTCGTTTAAAACCCGGGACTTCTGTTATTAGTGCTGGAACAGTTAAATCGCAAACTGTTGACTAAGTCTTGAGCCCGAACTCAGGCCTAACGTAATCTTAACTAATTACACTTGGAAATAATTCAAATGCTTCAGACTGTTTGTGACTGGTATTTGAGAAGTTCACTATACACCAACTCAAACAGTAGTAAGTAGTATATTGTCCTGTAATAATTTATGCATTTACGTCTTCTTTCGTAATTATATTATAGTTCTATACAAATAAAATATTTGTTCTGATGATTATTTAATATTATTGTACTAGTTTTATTAACTTATCACCGTAATGCTGAAGACATTGATCGCTTAAAGTAGAAGGTTGAGAGGACGTAGCTACATGTTCTATTTGAATGTAAAAAATTACTTGAGTTAATTGAACGGATCTCGTGAGCTAGAATCTGGATGCAGGTAGACGGATAGACAGGGCGAGGACCTGACCGAGGTAGATCTAGGATAGACAGGGCGAGGACCTGACCGAGGTAAATCTAGGATAGACAGGGCGAGGACCTGACCGAGGTAGATCTAGGATAGACAAGGCGAGGACCTGACCAAGGTAGATCTAGGATAGACAGGGCTAGGACCTGACCAAGGTAGATCTAGAGATAGACGGGGCGAGGACCTGACCAGGTAGATCTAGGATAGACGGGGCGAGGGACCTGACCAAGGTAGATCTAGGATAGACGGGCGAGGACCTGACCAAGGTAGATCTAGGATAGACAGGGGCGAGGACCTGACCAAGGTAGATCTAGGATAGACAGGGCGAGGACCTGACCAAGGTAGATCTAGGATAGACGGGGCGAGGACCTGACCAAGGTAGATCTAGGATAGACGGGGCGAGGACCTGACCAAGGTAGATCTAGGATAGAGGGGCGAGGACCTGACCAAGGTAGGATCTAGGGATAGACGGGGCGAGGACCTGACCAAGGTAGATCTAGGATAGACGGGGGCGAGGACCTGATCTGAGGAATGACCGAGGTTGATCTAGGATAGAACAGCTGATTTGAGTATCACTTCATCTTTAACTTTCTTTTGTCTCATGGTCATGTCCCCTCCTTCTTCCCTAAATCCCATCTCTTATTCATTTTAAAATCGAGATTTATTCAGCCGCTAAATTTATGTTGGGTAATGGTCTTGTACATGAGTCTTTTAAGTCACCTTTAATTTCCTATTTCAGTAAAATTGTAGTTCAGATTTTTTTTCGGTAGTTTATACCTTATAAAATAGTTTAATTTTTAATCAGAATTTAGTAGGCCCTGATAAAATCATCTGGGTCTAAATAAATTTATTTTTATAATTGCATATTTGGAACATTCAACATAATTCAATTTTTAACACATTAGAAAAACTTTATATTCATCAGAGGGTCGAGGACAGAATACAAAACTGTCACATTTTATTGGGAGGTTTTATATAAACTTTTTTAGAGAAAATATTTGATAATTACAATAAATGAATTTGATAGACTTTGCTTATTTTTAGAGCAGAGTTAACATAATATTCTAGAAACATATTACATGTAATACTTATGATTCGTGTGTATAAATTGTTTATAGAGGTTTAATGTTAATAGGATTAGTTTTATTTATTAGTTGAACATATACAAAGTTTAGTGTTAGTGCGATTATCAAGCGTATGTATTGATTCTATTTTAAAATTCGATATTAAACGAAGTATTATTTTACAGTTTTTAAACTTATAGAGTGGGAGGTAGTGTGGTTACTAATTGGTACTCGAGCAAAATACTTTCACTACTCCAGCTACAATACAAAAGCTACTCAAGTCTTTCACACTCTACTTTCAGCAGCGAGGGGTTAAAACTTACACCGCATTGGCAAAAAGACAAATGATAAACATAGACCCCTCAAAGTAATCTTGAAGAGTGAGCATGATGCTCGCCTTGTGTTGACTAACTTCTCATCTGAAGCTGCGGCAAAGGTTGACCAGATTTTCTCAGCTGTTAAAATTAGCTAGGGATCGCACTCCACAGGAACAAAAGTATCTGAAATCTGTGATAGCTGAGCTTGAGGAGAGGAAATCCCGCGGCGAACAAAACCTGACCTATAAAGTACATAAATAATGTCCCACAAATTGTTAAGAATTTAAAAAATAACTAGTAAGGCACAACGGTTCCCCATTGTTTTATTTCCTGTTATTTTCAAAAATGTCAACGGTCTGAGGAGTAAAATGAACTCATTAACGCAAGGAATAAATACTTCACCCTATGATATTATATCGCTGGTCGAAACCAATCTATCACCTGATATACACGATGCTGAGCTTAATCTTACGGGGTTCCATATCTTCAGGTGTGATAGGTCATCACTTACTAGTGACAAGTCGGGTGGTGGTGGAGTTCTCATAGCCGTACGAAATTGTATTTCTTGCACCAGGATTCCCACCAATGTCAATGACATTGAATATATATTTATCTTGTGTAAGTTTCCCACCTCCTCAGTACTTCTGGGAAATGTCTATATACCTCCTAATCAGCCAACCATTAAGTATTCGGATTTTAGAGATGCTATGGATGAGGTCTATAATTCCCTGGGTGAACCTGCAGATGTCATAATAATGGGAGACTTTAATCAGCCTGACACAAAATGGACGCGGCCCGACATTACTTCTGTGTCAAACTCTTCCCGTTGTCTGCTTGAACTTATTGGTGCATATAGCCTGAGACAGTTAAATTATATAACCAACTACCGAGATGTATGTCTTGATCTGATACTCTCTTCAATTGAGACATCTGAAGTTGTGCATGCGCCTGATGTACTGTTGGAGGAAGATAGACACCATCCTGCTTTGTCTTTTGAATTTGAAGTGTTGCAGCCTTCCACGACTGAAAGCCAGAAACGGGTGCTTAACTTTCGAAGGTGTGATGTCGATGCTGTTTTCAATGGGCTGCAGGTTCTAAGCTACCCTGCATCAAGTGAGTTGGCGGATCCTGAGCGGGCTTTCACAAACTTCAGCAACTACCTGGCCTCTTTAGTTAGGGTCAATACTCCACTCAAAAGAGTTGGTGGAGCTAGATTCCCCTCCTGGTTCTCTAAAAAATTGAAACTGCTGGTTATCAGGAAGAAACAGTTACATAAAGTCTACAAGCATACAAGGGCGCACATTGATTATGATAATTTTCGGAGAACTAGAAGGGAGTGCAGAGACTCTCACCCACGCGTGCTATTCAGATTACATCGGTAAGGTTGAAAATAGTATTCCTAGAGATATTAAGTCCTTTTGGTCTCATGTTGGTAGCCTTAAAAGTTCTCCTAACGTTCCGACACACATGACTTTAGACAAAAAGGAAGCTACTGATCACTACTAGCAAGTGTGATTTGTTTGCTCGGTATTTTTCTTCAGTTTAGTATTAGTGATACTACAGTTCCTATTCCTAGATTTGATTATGGTTGGAAACCAAACATTATCCAGCTGTTCAATAACAACCTTGGATGTCCAACAGGACCCTCGAATCACTGGATGCCAGAAAGAGTGCTGGGCCGGATGATATACCACCACGAGTTCTAAAAAAACAGTGTGCTCCAATACTTGCAGTTTCATTTAACAATTCTCTTCAGGCCTCTACTTGCTTCTGGAGTCTTTCCATCAAACTTGAAGCAGAGCTATGTAATCCCAATATTTAAGTCTGGAGATAGAGGGAACATAAGAGACTATAGACCCATTGTGGATACAGTCTGCTCTCGCTAAGGTGTTTGAAAGTATCATCTTGAACA